>NW_016107394.1:1972664-1979235 GCF_001604975.1 Cebus imitator
AAAAAAAAAAAAAAAAAAAAAAAAAAAAGGAAGGAATAAAATGCAAGGAAAACTGGAGAAACAGTAGACATATATGGGTGAAACGAAATAATACTAACAATATAAAACAACACACATTTTAATTGAGATGGAGTCTCACTATGTTGCCCAAGCTAACCAGGAACTCCTGGCCTCAAGCAATCCTTCCGCTGCTCCTCCTGCCTCAGCCTCCAGAGTAGATGGGATGACATGGCCAGGCACCATGCCCAGATACAAAGTAATAATAATAATAATTTTTTTTAATAAAAAAAATATGGAACGCTTCACGAATTTGCATGTTATCCTTTCGCAGGGGCCATGCTAACTTCTCTGTATCGTTCCAATTTTAGTATATGTGCTGCCGAGACGAGCACAAATAATAATTATAGAGTTGCTCAACATCGAGATGGACTGACTTTGGGAATGGTCTCATTCTAAAAGTCCTCATTTTGAGTCTGGGCAACACCTTTTTATACGTTTAGTGTGCACTGGGTTAGAGGCCGAATTAAATGACCACATCCTTTCAATGGCAATAACCGCAATTACTTTTGCACCAACCTACATCTTCTGATAATATTATCAATTAGACACAGCTGTCCAAACAGCCCCTGATCAGCTCTGTTTAGCCACCTAAGCAGGGCTTTGCCCTCATCCTAACAGTTCTAGAATTCAAGTCTTATTTCAAGGCATTCTTCCCACTTCCATATTCCACATGTAAAAAAGAATTCTGTGTTCCTTAATGAGCTTTCAGGTAAGATCTTTAAGCTTTTGAGGTGCACAGCTTTTTGCTTTGAACTAAGATTAAGCATTACAATTAGTAATCACTGCTTGAACTTATGCTAAGAGTACTTTGGAAGCTTTCACAAAGAAATATGTGCTTCTTCCTCTAAAGAAGAAAATACCACACAGAAACAGAGGGAGAGAGGAAAAATACACCCATCCGTGCTGACTGAAAGCTACTTTACATGATCCTCATGTTCGCCCCAGGTTCCCATATATTCACAGCAGTAAAGATTTCCACAAAGTAGAGAGGCCCAACTCCCTTACCATGAAAGCTTTAACGACCAGACAACCCAGAAGTTTGGAAACATAGAACCAGGGAACAGATACTAGAGAGAGGAAAGTATGTATTAAGGCAAGAAAATATCATCACGTTTTCAAGAGCGAGTGCCATTCCAGGAAAGAGGACAGCTTAATACTGAGGTTCAAATGCCACTAAATGAAAATGGGAAAGCAAAGTTCCTGTGTCCTTTCAGTCCAGGAAAACACATTATTCCAAAGCAAACATTAATGCCCATTACATGTCGCAAATCCTGCCTTAGCCATTAGGATACAGTGACGAAAAAGTCTCTCATTATCTAGAAGGGCAGACAAACACGCAGAGACTCTTAAAATACCAGATGACAAGTGCTAACTCAGAGGTAAGCCAAAGAGTACCCAGAAGCGGCAGCACCAACCCACAATCTTCACACGGTCACATCACTTATAATCATAAATTTGTACTCTCCGAGGTGGGTGTATGAAACATGTTATCTGTGAATAAAACAAAATACCAAAACAAAATAAACCCATAAAATAAAAAATAAAAAGACCTACCTCTTTTGACCAGGACAACTACCCCCAGGAAGTAGGTAAGTTTACATTTACGAAAAGTGAGGCTCAAAATACACCGACCAGTCCAAGACAATGCGCACCCCCAGAAACCACCTTCCCCGTCCTCATTTATGCCCAACCGGCAAAACCCCAAGTACAGCCAACCTCGCACTGGCTACGTAACCCTGGCCAAGCTAAACATTAGAAACCTCAGGCTCCCCATCTTTAAAGTATAACAGGTGGTTAGAGGATTGAAAAGATAAACCTTTGGCAGGTCATTGTGGACAGTGTAGCTCAGAAAAATGCTGACTACTGCACTACTATAACTACTGCTATTGTTAAGGATAAACGGTGAAGACTTTACAGGACCCGACCCCTCGCTTACAAGCCTTTCAGGAATTTGCCCTACCTCAAACCCCCGACCCCCGACCCCCGACCCCCGGTGCCCTCAGACTTAATTTCACAGACACGCCCCCAAACAGACCCTCCCCTTTATGGCACCCCCGGCTCCTCCCCCTCAGACAGGCGGCTCTCCTAACAAACCTTACCCCCAGATTCTGCCCTTTCGGACTCTGTTACGGAGGAGGCCTTCCGCTCGCACCGGCCTCTCCAGCACCCCGGTGCGCAGGCCGCACGCTAGACGCGGGCCCGCGCCGGTTACCTGGCCGCACGCTCCCGCTCCGCCCCTTGATTCCCACTAATCGTACCTTGTCGCGGGCTCGGGCCAGCGCTGTGAGCGCACAATTAGTTTAAACTATGGCTCCGCCCCCTCGTGCTGCCCTCTGATTGGCCTCTGTCGGCAGTTGTCTTACGCGGGGCACGCTTAAGGACCCGGGGAAAGGAAGTTTGAGGGCCACTGGGAAAGAGAAGGGGTATCACCGCTTCCGGACCCTGGCCTGGCCTTGAAGGCAAAGAAAACTACAAATACCAGCGCCACCCGCGGCCTTGGAGCTCCGCCCCCCGGTAAGCATAGCGTCAGTTCTCATGGCGCCTGCGGGGTAGTGGCAACGAAAGTAGTTGCCATGGAGTTGCCCTGAGTAACCCTGAGGGACGCCGAGACTGGAGAGGAAGCAACTGCGGGTGAGTCAGTCGGGAATACAGAAAACCCGTTCTAGCAGACTAGAGATCTATGGAGAAGGGAGGGGCACCCACAGAACGACTAAGAACTTCCCTGCTGGGGGATCTGAGATTTCCCCCACCTACCCTCATCCCCTTTCACAGTGAACAAGACACAACACCCACATGTGACAAACTGTGGGGGCAGAGGGAGGGAAAGGCGTTGAGATACAAACCCATACAGATCTGGGAGTGTTTAAGAACCTCCCCCAGGGCCGGACGCGGTGTCTCACGCCTGTAATCCCAACAGTTTGGGAGACCAAAACTGGCGGATCGCTTAAGGCCAGAAGTTCGAGACCAGCCTTAAAAACATGGCGAAACCCCGTCTCTACCAAAAATAACAAAAAATTACCCGGGCTTGGTGGCATACTCTTGTGGCCCCAGCTACTAGGGAGGCTGAGGTAGGAGGATCGCTTGAGCACAGAAATTGAGGCTGCCAGTGAGCCGTGATTGCACCACTACACTCCAGCCTGGGCTACAGAGCAATATCCCCATCTCAAACAAAACAAAAACAAAAACAAAAAAAACAACGAACCTCCGCCCCCAACGCAAACATGAGGCTCCCAAAATCGGATGCTTCAAGTCCCAGGCCTAACCTGGGAGATCAGAAACGCCCTCAGAAATGGCTTTGGTTTTCCTCTGAAGAATTTCAACCCTCTTCCAAAACATGCGATTAGCATTAGATAGAGTAAATCCGCAGTCCCTACCCTAACTCTGGAGATGTAGGAAACTTCCTGGAGCGTGAAGTGCCTCTTTCCTTCCTCCCCCAAGGAGTAAAACCTCTTCTCAATTGACAGGATCATCCCACACTGTTCCCAGATTCCCTTTTCTCCCCACACCTTCTCCATGGTCCGCTACTCAAAGCTCTAGTTAGTTATATTCTTTTTAGTCCTCACAGATCTATTACATTGAGTAACTTACCCAGCGCTTTCACACTCTCTATTGATACTTTTAACAGCTCTGTGAGTCAAGGGTATTTGTCTCCATTTCAGATTGGAAAAACGAAACCCAGAGAAAAGGGACTTGCCCAAGGCCACACACCAAATTAGTGACAAAGCTAGAACTAGACTCCAGACTTGTTCCAAGGAACAAGTTAAACTGCCCCAGGGAAAAGTAACTTGTATGGCCTACTTTGGACTATTTACACTTCAGCCTGAATAAATTTCAGATCCTTCCATGAAAGCTGTAATGGGGAAAAGGAACTAGAGAGACTAAAGACAATGAGACTTGACATTTTTAACTAAACAGGAAACAGGAGGGCTAACACAGCACCCATGTCCGAAGTGACCATGATTAGCTGGTTTTTAGCTGGTGGCTAGCTGGCCCTCATTGGTCCACTTACTACCCTAAAGTTCTCCCAGGCTTGTTCCTATGCCCGCTTGCCACTGCACTCTATATTCTCTTCTTGGGTACTCCTCCACACCCACAACTTCATTTTCCACCTGTATGCAGATGTACACACTGTATGTCTCCAGCCCAGCTCTCATCTCTAAGCTCCAGATCTATATAGCCAATTACCTCCTCAACATCTCCTTTAGGATATCTCAAAGGCAACCCAAACTCTGCATTTCTGAAATTGAAACCAATCTCTATGTACCCCAACCCTTTCCTCCAAGCCTGGATCTCTTTTAGTGCTCCTACCTTTTTCCACAGTAAACACAAGCCCAAAACCCAAGAGTTAATACCTTTTCCATTTACTTAATACCTCTTCCATTTCCCATCTATTATGAAGTCTTATCAGCTTTACTTCTTGAATATATTTTATATAGGTCCTTGCTACCATCACATCCTTCTTGCCTTCCCTTCCAGCCATATTTTCATACTGCAACCAGAGTAATTCTTCAAAATGCAAAGCTGATATTGTTCACTTGCTCCACCCCACCCCCACCTTTTTTTTGAGACGGAGTTTCACTCTTGTTGCCCAGGCTGCAGTGCAATGGCATGATCTCAGCTCACCACAACCTCCACCTCCCTGGTTCAAGCGATTCTCCTGCCTCAGCCTCCCGAGCAGCTGGGATTACAGGCATGTGCCACCACACCCGGCTAATAGTAGAGAAGGGGTTTCTCCATGTTGGTCAGGCTGGTCTCGAATTCCTCACCTCTGTGATCCGCCTGCCTTGGCCTCCCAAAGTGCTGGGATTACAGGCATGGGCCACAGTGGCAGGCCAGCCCCCATTTAATATTAATAGTTTATGGTTTCCTATTGCTCCCATCTCTCCAGCCTCCAGTCTAACCATACATATTCCTCCTCTCCCCTTCAGTTATATAACCTTTAAGGTCTTCAAAATTTCCAAGTACCCTTCCACCATAGACCCTTTGCATATAGCAGTCACATCTGCCTGGAATGCTTATTCCACACAACCCCCCCCACCCCATAAGTTAATTTGTACCTTATCCTTTAGATTTCTCTCAGTCACTTCTTCAGGAATGTCTTCCTAAAGACTGCTCAGACCAGGTCAGATCCCTCAATTACAGCAATCTCATGTCCCTCTGCTTTGTAGTGTTATTTCATTGCAATTTTTAATGTATTTGCTAAGCACCTACTACTTGCCAGCACTATAAGATACAACTGTAAGAAAAACATGGTTCCTGCCCTGGTTGTGTTTATGGACATACAGATAGTAAGCAGATAATTATAGTGTTATGAGTGCTACCATGGCAATCATAACACTATAATTACAGATTTGAGGATAAGGGTATACTTCTTAGAAAAGTTGAAACCTGATCTGAGCCCTGAAGTAAGAATTAGCAAAACAAAAGGAAGGAGAAAACTATATTCCTAGCAGAGAGCGCTGGAAGGAGACACTGTTCCACTTAGGCCCAGCGGCAGGTGGAGAGAACTTAAGGTGAGTAGTTGCATTTCGCTGAACTGCAGAATTGGAGGTGAGGATGGATGGGAGTAGAGGGGGGTGGACAGGAGCCAGGTTGAATCTTGGGCCTCCCTTTGACACCTGGGAATATAACCTAACAGACTATATTAGATTATGTGGCAGATGTTTCTTTTCTTTTGACAGGGTCTTGCTCTGTTGCCTAGACTGGAATGCAGTGGCACGGTCATAGCTCACTGCAGCCCCGAACTCCTGGGCTTGAGCCATCTCCTGCCTCAGCTTCCCAAGTAGCTGGGACTATAGGCGTGAGCTGCTACGCCTGGCTAAATATGTGGCAGATTTATCATAGCATTCTTTTTCTTCCCCGCTCAGTTCATCCTCAGAAACTCTCAGGCTAGGCTATTGAATCTCCTATCAGATTTATGTGATTATTCCTCAAACCTTCCTGTCTTACCATGTTGCAGCTTGCCTGAGAGAGGGCAGGAATAGGCTAGCAACAAATCAAATTCCAATTGTTAGTAATTTCCCAAAACTGAAAACAGTTTTCTGTCAATTTGGAATTGGTTAAATAAAGTTAAATTAAGTAAATAACATTAAAGTATGATACATAGTATACTTTGCAACTATTAAAAAAGGTAAGAGTCTACAACAATTTGAAAATTAAAAAATAGGTTTACGAAGGCATAGAGATTGTTTATTTAAAAATGTACATAATCTAGGCTGGGCACAGTGGCTTACACCTATAATCCTAGCGCTTTGGGAAGCCAAGGTAAGTTAATGGCTTGAGCCCAGGAGTTCAAGACCAGTCTAAGCAACAGGGTAAAACCCTGTCTCTACAAAAAATACAAAAGCTAGCAGGGCATGGTGACATGTTCCTGTAGTCCCAGCTACCTGAGAGGCTGAGGTAGGAGGACTGCCTCAGCCCAGGGAGGCAGAGGTTGCAGTGAGCCGAGATGGCACCATTGCACTCTGGCCTGGGCAACAGAGTGAGACCTTGTCTCAAACCAAAAGAGAAA
>NW_016107394.1:1979500-1989689 GCF_001604975.1 Cebus imitator
TAATGTTTTGTATTTTTAGTAGAGATGGGGTTTCACCATGTTGACCAGGATGGTCTCGATCTCTTGACCTTGTGATCCACCTGCCTCGGCCTCCCAAAGTGCTGGGATTACAGTCTTGAGCCACCGCGCCCGGCCTTAAGTTTCTTTTTTTTTTTTAAAGATGGGGTTTCACCATGTTGGTCAGGCTGGTCTTGAACTCCCGACCTCAGGTGATCCGATCTTTGGAGCCCACCTTGGCCTCCAAAGTGCTTGGATTACAGGCGTGAGCCACCATGCCCAGCCTCAGACTTTTAAGTTTCTATTTGATGTACTTTTCTATGTTGCTTCACTTTATTCACCTATCATATTAGCTTTTACAATTAAAAAACAAAACAGTTAAAGATACTGTTAATTTGGAAATGAGAAATTCCAGTTCCGAAACAAGGCAGGTATGCCCCTAACCCTGTCATTCTTCAAGTCAGTCCATCTGGACAGATGAAGGTGCTGGCACCTGATTATCTCCTGGTCATAAGCCAGAATAGCAGCTGGGAAAGACTGACTCCAAAAACACAGCCACAGGAGTAAGCATGGTTGCATCAAGGCTTTGTCAGTTCTCCCCAGCAGTCAAGCTCTCAACATGACACCTTGAAAACTGCATTAATTCCTTATTTCTTTTTTCATTTTTCCATTCATCCATCCATTTTCAATTGTCCATCAAACCTTTAGTGAATATGCATTTTTTTTTTTCTTTTTTTTTTGCCAGGCTCAATGCAGGGTAATGATGAGAAGGGAGAGAGAAAGAATCTGAGTCTTGTCCCTGTTCTCAAGCTTATAGGGAGGGCAAAGAAAGTAGGTTGTAAAGAAATTAACAGAGAATACAACTGCTTCCATTTATTGAGCACCTGAAGCCAGATGTACAGTAGTTCTCAAGGTAGGGTTTGTCTCCATTTCATAGATGAGTAAACAGGCTGTAATAAAATTTTGTTCAAAATACCGTGGGGACATGTAGAAGTTAGCTTTGCTGTGTTAACAAACCATTCCAAAACACAGTGGCTTAGGATAATAAACATTTATTATTGCTTCTAAGTCAGAGTCAGCTGGATGGTTCTTCTGGTCTTGGCTGGGCTTACTCATGTGTCTGCTGTCACCCATGGTTGGGTGACTCTCCTGATCTTGACTAGGGGTAAGCTGACTGTAAGCTAGTCTAGAGTGGCTTCAGCTGGAATCACAGCTCTTTCACGTCTCTTATAACCCTCTAGCAGATCAGCCATGTTCTCATGGCACAGGCAAAGAGCAAGAGGGCAGGCCCCCTTTAAAGCTTCTGTTGGCTTCATGTTTATCAACATCCCACTGGCTAAAACAAGTCCCATGTCTGGGCCCAGCATCAGAGTGAGATGGGACTACAATGTTATAGGCAAAAAGCAATGGATACAGGGGAGACCATGAATAGAAATCATCAAAATAATCAGCCTAACACAGGACACATTAACCAATTTTATGTGGAAAAGAAAGGCTTTATAGAAGAGGGTATACTACAGCTGAGTGTTGACACATGAAAGAATATTCACTAAGTGGGCGTTACTTGGAACTGGATGCAGTCTGGTTTGCCACAATCAATAGAAACTCCACAGGTCTTTCTGTGCTTATGACAGGGTTCTATTATTTGTATCTTGGCTTCATTTCTTCTGGTCAGGTACAGGGCAGCAAGCACTCAACAAATGTTTGCTGAATTGAATTGAATATCTTGCTGTGAACAAGGTGTGGGCTGACTGAAACAGCTGAACCTGGGAGCCAATTGTTAGAAAGAACAACTTAACATCAACTCTTCTGAAACAGAATCCTCAGATTTAGCAGTTTCTCATTCATTCATCCCACAAACATTTTTTGAGTGCCTGTTGTAAACCTGGTTCTGTGTTGGATAATGAGTAAGACACGATACTAGCTCACAGCCTGGACTACAGCTTAAATGCAGAATGCTAAAACTTAAGCAGCTTCTTGGGGTTCCATTTTTAATATTAATTCATTCAGAAAATGCAGCAGGAGCTGGTGCTACAGAAAATCAGAAGTCCTTAGAAACTGCACTGGGGTTCTCTGATAGGCAAGAAAACTAACAGTAAAAATCTGCCCTTAAGTATTTTAAGTTAAAATTCATGTTCAGTGGTGCATAACTCTGGGGTACCGACCAGTATTTACTCTGAGAAAAGTATCCAATCTTGCTCAAAGGTATCAAATGTGTTACAGGTTTTGAAGTGGGATGGGTTTCTGTCTAAGCTAGGTTCCTCTAGTTCCATAGTACACAGCCAGGTTCCTCTATTTTTACAAAAGAATAATGTGTTCATTGTTGTCTGCCTATAGATTTAATATCTAAAAGTCTCCCTAATATCTCAAGTCTCCCTAATTGACAATCCATGCCCATGAAGCCAGTTCATAATAGAATTAAGCCATGAAGTGACTCAAGATGGCACTTCCCCAAAGCTCAGTTGGGACTGCTATTTTTTCAGAACAAGACATTCATTTTTCTCTAAACCTGCTAAACTCTATCCATGTATATGTTAAATTGCCAAAAAAGGAATTTACTTGAAATGTATTAAGCTTAAACTGAATTATAAGATATGTCCGTGGTTTTTAACAGAAATTCCTTTTTCTTTTTTTTTTTTTTTTTTTGAGACAGGGTCTTGCTCTATCACCCAGGCTGGAGTGCAGTGGCACAATTATAGTTCACTGCAACCTCCACCTCCTAGGCTCAAGCAATCCAACTGCTTCAGCCTCCTAAGAAATCCCATTTTAAGGCTATTTGCCAATTTTGTTGTCTCTGCAAACTAATTTATCATTTGAATCCAATGATGAGAACTGTAATCCCCCCAAGGTTTCTTTTTGCTTTGGCTGCCAGGAATTTCAGAGCTAAATACAGGCTTAGATTCTTAAAGTGCCTGGTACATCTCTCTCTTCCTGTAATCTAGTTTCTGATCTTTCTCTTCCATTTATAACTTTGTAATCTGTACACTGTCCAGTATGGTAGCCACTAGTCATGTGTAGCAACTGAGTATTTGACAGGTAGGCTAGTCCAAACTGGGATGTGCTGTAAGTATAAAAAGTATTTCACCACTTCATTTTACTTTTCTTATTTGGCTACTAGAAAATTTTAAATTATATATGTGACTTGCATTTGTGACATAATTCTGGTGGCCAGCACTATTCTGCAAATCATCTGTTTTATGACTGTGTTATTGTTGTAAACCTGAAATCCTTTTTGGAAAGCAGGTGAAATAATACAAATAATAATACAAAGGTGGCAGCAGTGGATGGAATGAGAAAGGGGAGGTCGATTGGGACAAGTTCTTGTCATTCTTTGGCTTGTGTGATTCACATACAAACCCCTTGGTAAAGTGTGTTGTCAGCCCTCTTTATCCCAGGTGAGTAGTATTCTCATGGCTCTCTCCTCTGTCTCCAGAAAAACCTCAGCTTAACTTTAGCTAACAAATTGGAAGGGATCTGATAAGATAATTCACACCACATTGCAAGTGACTGAAAATAACATTGTGTTCACCCCTCTCAGGGAATATTTCCATTTTGACAGGGAACAATCCCTGGACCCACAGGAATGAATCCCCAATGGTGGAGTTTCAGGCATCAGTGACAGGTGAGTGAGAGGTGGACTCTGGTTTTATGTGTATATGTGTTTATATGTGTGTGACTACATTCAGGATAGGGCTGAAAGTAGGGTCTTTGGATGGAAAGGTAATGGGGCTGACAGATAAGCTAAGCAGAGAAGGTAGCAAATCCCCAGCTGGGTCAGACTGAGAGGGGCTGTCAGACACCAACCAGATGCAGTGCAGGCCCTTAGGGATTTGTTAAGCAGTAGAATAGCCCAGTTGATGTCACCAGAGGGTGGATATCAAGACAGTCTCCATGGTAACTACTGTAGAGTAACAGTAAGGGTCTAGAGTAGGATTCAGATTATGACTGCAGCCTACAACTGACTCATTGGCTTAACTCTGGGCAAGTCCTTTTACCCCTTGGGTTTCTTCACCTGGCATTTTCCAGACAAAGAAATGGGTGCTACAACTCTCAAATGAGTTCTAAGAGATATGAAAGTGCTCTGAGAAGTAGAAAGTGCTCTATACATGCAAGGAATAGTGATTAATATCTTAAAATGGAAATGCAGCTAGGCAGGCCTGGAGTAGTAGAGGATAGAAAGCAGGGATCGAGGGCTATAGGGAAACTGAAGGCCAGTGTACTTGAAACACCGATCTTTCTCTGTCCTCCCAGGCTGAACCCGGACTCCCAGGGCACATGGTTGCACCTGATGAATGATGACCTGAACTATGAACAAACAGGACTATATGAACACTTGGGTACAGGAGCCCCCTCTTGACTACTCCTTCAGAAGCATCCACATCATTCAAGGTCAGCCCCCAGAGCACAGCACTCCACTCACTAAGGCAGCAGGCCCAGGGTGGTCCCTAGGGAGAAACCATAATCTTCTACAAGAGATTCTTCCCATATGCTTGCAGATGTGTTGTTACTGTCTTTTGGAGGTGGGGGAGAGTGAGAGTTTATTTTTGTCCTTTGTTTATTTTTGCCCCTGTCACAGCCCCAGGAGATCCTGAGAACATGTGCCCAGTTTGTTTTTTTGAGTGCAAGTCTGAAAGGAAACAGGGGGCTATCACAGTATTTGATCTTTTTTTTTTTTTTTTAAATTGAAATACTTTTTTTTTTTTTTTTTTAGAGACAGGGTTTCACCATGTTGGCCAGGCTAGTCTCAAATTCCTGACCTCAGGTGATCTGCCTGACTCGGCCTCCCAAAGTGCTGGGATTACAGGCATGAGCCACCACACCCAGCCTTGATCATCTTTAAAAGAAGCCAGGCTACAGTAGGAAAGTCAAATGGAAGAAAAAAACTGGGAAGCCAGTCTATCAGCCAATAGTTTTATTTTCCTGTTTTTACCTGAAGAGAGGAGGAAAACACAGGCTGCTGTGAAGTCCCCAGCAAGTAGGCAGAACCCTTCTCCTCTGTCCACAGACACAAGTCTATTCTGACTGGCCAAACACGAGGGGTCTTATCAACAAACTGGCATATTTCCAGTTTAAATACTTAACTGACAAATTTCTTACACTCATTCCAGCCATGTCCAAGTTTATTCCATCATCACCCACACTTATTGCAGGTTCCAACACTGCCCACACTCACTCCCATTTTGCCATTCAATGTCTTTGTAAATGGGCAGCTAGTCCCTTCAGGAGGGAACATAAAGAGGCTCTCAGCAATGTCATGTTTCCAATGAGTCACCCATTCTTCCTTGGGAAGTTCTGTCATCCCTGGCTTTTGTTATCTGGTCTTTCATTAAAGCATCAGTACATCTGTCCTCACAGAATACATGTTAACATCCACTATCTTAGACCTATTATTTGGCTTTAGTCTTCTCTCAGGCAATTGGTAACCACCACCTTTAAGCTCAGGGAGCTGGCAAATAGCACCAGTCTTCGATTGGGCTTAGGGTCTACTTGGGTTATCATCAGCCACAATGGTAACTCACGTTTGTTCTCTCATGAGCACATAACCACCTACTGTGATCTTTACATGCACTGCATCACTTCTGCTTGATGTAGTCCATGTTTCACAAGGGGTTTTAGCTGCAATAATAGCTATCTCCAAGATAGGTGAACTGACAGAGGTGGGTGGGAAGTATACCTCCTACCTATCATGGGAATTTCTAACTCTGAGGGAGGAGGTGTAGCTCTGCCCTCTATGGAGTCCTCAGAATTGGGAGACAAGTAGTACCAAGGATAACTCTACACCACAAAACATTATCAGTACAGATGCCCCATCCATCATTCAACTGTTCAGTATTTACTGAGCACTTACTATTAAGCATTCACACATGCACGCATGTGCGCACGCACACACGTATGTGTGTGTATATATGTTTGTGTATCATATGTATATGCCAGGTATTGTGCTCCTTGCTAGGTGTGTGAGAGGCACATGAAAGCCCCAAAAGGTCAGAGTCCCTTGGGATTCCCCAGAGCTTCTGAAACACTTATTTATAGCTGGAGCTAAAGAATACAACAGAGTTTGGGGGTACTTGGCACACTATTTGCTGAATGAATAATTATTCCAGAATCTGAAATGGCAGTGCCTTTGGAAGGCATCTAATCTGTGCTACCACCAACCCAAGTCCTCTAACTTTTCACAAACCTAGAGTGTTAAGGAAGTCCCCCACCACACACACCTACCAACCCCTTCCAGTTTGTGGTTGAGGGATGACACAAGGAAGTCTATCAAACTGACTTGCATTCTGACACATGGAAACACCTACATGGCAGACTTTCAGAGAAAGGAAAATAGGAACATGGTTTCCCCAGATCTTCCTGGAGCTAAATGCTCCCCAGTTCTCAACGCATTGATATTTGTGGTCCAACTTCTAGACTTGCCTTGGCCTACTCTGAACAAGGAGCCTGAACAGATTCTTAGGCAGTGTAGTGCGTTGGTGGAATCTGAGAAGAGCTGCAACCTGTGGCAGCCCGGATACACCACTCCATTCATAAGAGCAGCTCTAGCCAGCATCAAGTTTTAGGCAACTCCATCCCCCCAGTGGTTCCTCTGAGCTCAGCCTCCAGCCTATGCTTGGCATTCCCCAAGCTGCTACCTTATCACATACTGGGCTAGTTCATGTGGGGTTATTTTGACTTTAATTTTTATTCATCTGTGTTATTTTGTTTCAGGTTCTCAGGAGGTGTGGAGAGGGAGGCAGGATTAGGAATTCATGAGCTGGGGTACTCTGTTCCAGTACCCTCCTGCAACCTCAGGCCCTAACTGTGGGTACTGCTCGCTTTAGGACTAAGGCAGAGAGCCATCTGGTGGATGCTGCTTGACCTGCAGCTGAGGAGGACGGGGTGGAAGGGCGAAGGGAGAGTGAAGAAAGCTGGCTAGCTTCAGCAAATACTAAACACTTCCTTCCCCAGAGGTGGATCTAGAGAACCAAAGGCTTAGGGGCAGTGGGAAAAATACAGTTACCTCAGCTAGACCTGGCATCTGGTTGTGACTCTATGACTTTGAACTTGGGCAACAAAGGCCGTCCTCTTTCTGGACCTCATTTTGAAAAAGAAGTGGGAGTGAGGGTTTGGGGTGTTCCATACACCTGGGTTCTAACATCATCCTATTCCTTATTCTCTCTCCTCTTCAGCCAAGCTTTCTGAGGATGTTGTTTATGCTAACTGCTTATATCCATTCACTCTGTTTTCGGTAGAGACAGGGATTTCACAATGTTGCCCACGCTGGTTTCAAACACCTGGGCTCAAGCAGTCCTCCTGCCTTGGCCTCCCAGAGTGCTGGGATTACAGGCATGAACACAGCCTCCATTCACTCTTCACTCACTCACTCACTCCAATCTGGCTTCTGCCCCCAGGCCCCTGCCATTCCACTGAAGCAGCCCTTACCAAGGTTATCAGGGACTTCCAAGTTGCCAGAATTACTTTTCAGTCCTTACCTCCCTGGAACTTACTACTATAAACTACTGACTCCCAGAACATCTTATAGACTGTTCTGATTTTTCCTGTCCTTCCCTGATTATTTAACTTTTCTAATGGACTCTTCTTCCTCCCTGACCTTCTTCTCTACCCACACTCTTCCTGAGGAATCCCATCTCTTTCCCTAACTTGTATGCCTTCTATGCTAACAATTCTCAAGTGTATGTCTCCTGAGCTTCCGACCTTCATCTGCAACTGCCTACTTGGCTTCCTCACCTTTTTATACAGCATCAAAGCTAAGCCTGAAGTCATCACCTTCCCAATGCTGTTTCTCCTTCTGTAATTTCTTACCAGTTAATACAACTGGCCACCACTCTTTAATACTCTTCTAACTTTACATCCAGTCAACCAAATTATGTTGATTGTAGGTCCCTCTCATGTCTTGCTTGGATGACTCAGAATTGGTCATTCGGTCCAACTCACTCCCTAAAATCCATATTCCACACTGAAGCTTCAGAGTGATCTTTCTGAAATAAAAGATTTGAATCATTTGCTTTAAACACTCCAGTGCCTTCCCATCACCTACAGCGTAAAGCCCAAAATCCTTAGTCTGGCATTCAAGACTTTTGACTGGACTCCTGCCTCTTTTTTTTCCTCTTCGTCCCCCTTGTGCAGTGTGTGCAGGCACTTATGCAGGCGCACACACACACACCCCAACCCCCCACTGTTCTGTACCTCTATACCTTTCTTCATGCTGTTCCCCGCCTTTTTACCCTTCTTTGCCTGATAGACATCTCCTAATCCACTGAGATTCAGCTCAGGCTTCACCTTCCCTGGGAAACTTCCCTGAGCGCCCACACTGGGTCAATAGCCTCTCTTCTGTGCTGCTACAACTATTATATAGCACTTATCACACCATATTCCCAGCTTGCTCCATCTTGCCCATATAAGCTCCTTCTACTCTCTGCCCTATTATTCATACAAAGCCTGGAACAGACTCTGATTTTGTTCATCACTGTATATCCACTACCTGTCATACTGTGGGTACTCAACATTAATGGAAAGAGGGGAGATACCAGAGTGTATTCCATTGAAGTGAGTTCTATAGGCTTTACCAGTAGTTAATTCAGGATTTTGTGCTATCATCTCTCAGTTCAAGCCCAACAATTCTGGTCCTTAGTCTTCCTCAACCCCACACAGGTTTGGTATACAAAAGACCCAGTGATACAGTAGACATGAGAAGTCCATATGACCTGGAAAGTCAAGAGTTTGGAATAGAAGTCTCTGGACCTTAGTCTAGACTTTACTGATTGCTGAAAGCTGTGGGACAAGGTTGCACTAGACTCAAGCACAGGGCTGTGGCCCTTCCAGACCCTCCAGCTACAGCTGGGATGGCTAATCTTTTCAGCTCTATCCCTTCTCACTCCCTAAGGCCAGAAAAGCAAAGATGACATAGCAAGTCTCACTTTGTCCTTACAGATCTGGTAAATGAGGAGCCAAGGACAGGGCTACGACCACTGAAGCGTTCAAAGTCGGGGAAATCACTGACCCAGTCCCTGTGGTTGAACAACAATGTTCTCAATGATCTGAGAGACTTCAACCAGGTGGCTTCAATGCTGTTGGAGCACCCAGAGAACCTGGCCTGGATCGACCTATCCTTTAATGACCTGACTTCCATTGACCCTGTGAGTTCCAACCCCTAGGAATCCAGTAGGGGAGACTGGATAACATGTAGGAATGTAGAGGTTGGGGGCTGAACAAAGTGGCTGAAGCCTGGAACAGACTGTTTCTCGGTTCCAGTCAAAGTGTCTGAAGCCACTTTGTTCAGCCCCCAACCTCTCCACTCCTACATGTTATCAAGGAAGTTGTGAGGCAGCATGGTGCAGTGCAAAGCACAGGCTGGGAGGTCAGACAGATGTAGGTTCAAATCCTGGGTTTGCCTCTTGCTAGCTGTGACTTTCAGCAAACTACATAACCTCTCAAAACTGCAGCCTCTTGTCTGAACAATGGTGAAGGACTAAATGAAAATACATGAAAACCAACAAACAACTAGTACATCAGAGGCCGAAGTAAAATTGTACTGTCACTGGGCACCCACTGTGTCCTGTGCTGGGTTTTCCTGTGGAAGAGGTAGGCAGTAAAAGTACAGCACTTACTTTCTGTGAACTCAGATTCAAGTTTTAGGAAATAAAGTTTGGCCTTTTCTAGTCCAGAATCCCTAAGGAGAGAAAGAAACTGGAGCATGACTTGGAAACGATTCCTCTGGTGTGGTGTTCTCAATTTAACCAATATTTTAAAAGCTTCTTATGTGTCTAGTATGATACTCAGTCTTCCTGTCATTTGCTGTGATAGAATCGTAGATCACCAAAGCTGGAAAGGTCTTCATAAGGGGAAACTAAGGCTGAGGGAGAGGCGGGAGAGGCAAGTCAGTGGCAGTGCTGGTACCCAGGCCCATACTCCTGACCTCAGATCACAGCTCCTTTTCAGTGTGAGGCCCTGTATCTCTTAAAAGGTAAATAAGTCTGGGCATGGTGGCTCACGCCTGTAATCCAAGCACTTTGGGAGGCCGAGAGGTGGGTGGATCTCAAGGTCAGGAGATTGAGACCATCCTGGCTAGCACGGTGAAATCCCGCCTCTACTAAAAATACAAAAAATTAGCCAGGCATGGTGGTGTGTGCCTATAGTCCCAGCTACTTGGGAGGCTGAGGAAGGAGAATCAGTTGAATCCAGGAGGCAGAGG
>NW_016107394.1:1991348-1995279 GCF_001604975.1 Cebus imitator
TGAGGTAGGAGAACTGCCTGAACCTGGGAGGTGGAGGTTGCGGTGAGCCGAGATCGCGCCATTGCACTCTAGCCTGGGTAACAAGAGTGAAACTCTGTCTCAAAAAAAAAAAAAAATAGTAGATCAGTGATTTCCAAACTCTTCGCAGAGTACCAGGCTCTGTGGAGATGCCTCATAGGCCTCCATGACAGGCCAAGAAGATGGGCTATGATCTCTGAAAGCAGCCTCTACTTCAATCAGATCAAAGTCATTCCATTCTATGTTTTATATGTTGGGATTCTGCTTAAGATTTTATTTGATAAAAAGAATCTTCTGTTTAAAAAACATGTTTACTGACTCCATATTAGATATTCCCAGAAGAGCCTGGTCTGCTTTCACTCCCCACCCCCATACCACCGGTGTCTCCCTTCACCCCCCAGGGGCTGTTGGTAATTCCACTGAGTCTAAGGCAGGGCCCCAAGAGTCAAAGCTGCCTCACATTCAGGTCTGTTCAGCTTTGACAGTGTTCCCATCATCACTGGACAAAAGACAAGAACAAGTCTCATCCACTCTGAGGTTAGCCCAAGCCAGGTCTCAGCTAAGAGCTGATATTCTAAACCCTTACCTCCTGGATTCATCTTCAGTGCCCCTGGAAGATGCTTCCTTCCCCCCATCTCACTCTCATAGACCTGAGTATTCAAAAGTAGAATGGGTAGGATAGAGGGGCCAGAAACAGCACTTGGATGAATATACTTCCTTTATCGAGGGTGACAAACCAAAACAAAAAAAGACCAAACATGTAAAAACCCAGGGTTCTAGAAATACAAACTCAATTCATTCCAATTCAAGCTCATCCAGACCCTGGTCACAAACCCTAGTGAGGTGCATGTGAGCACCAAGTCAGGGAGAGGGGGCAGGAGTGACTCTGAGGCCAAGAGAGAGGGTGGGAAGGGGATCTCCCTAGGTCCCCTGGTGATCACCCCCCACCCAAATTGGTATCTTCACATTCTCAATGACTATGAAGACATACCAGTCCCTGTCCTTTTGGCCCCTACCCCATCCCTGGCCAGGGCTTCAAAGGCCAGTCCAAAAGGTTCTACCCTCACTTGCTCAGGCTTCTAGCCTTGCTCTTCTCCTTCTTCACATTTTTCTCTGTGATTAGTAGCAGGTTAGGGTACTATATAAGCCACAGTGAGGCTGGGGGCCAGGGGGTTGGGGCAGAGATGGGATGAAGAGAGGAGAAGAGCTGTCCAAGGACCCCTCTCTTCATGGGATCCCAAACTGTACAACCAGCTCCTCTTTTGCGTCCACACGGATCTGAGAAAGTGCACTGTAGGCATAAGCAGCTATCCTGGAGACCTAAGACAGAGAGGGGCCAGGGAGGAGAGGAACAGAGACAGGTGAGGAGGGCAATCAGGAAAGAAGGGGAGGGGGGATTAGATAATGATGAAGGAGAAGGAGGGAATGATGGGGAACAGGAAGGCAAAGGGAAAGAGGAAAGGTTAGGGGGAGGAGATAGGAAAGACATTAAAAGTTAAAGAGAATGAGGTGGGAGGGAGCTGAGGCCCACAAGGCTACCGGGCTCCCTAACTCCACTTTCCCTACCTCCTGTGAGGCAGGGTGGGTGAACCCTCTGCCATACCCTGGGCAGTGTGGGAAGGGTGGGCAGGGACAGGCGAGGGGTGTCTCACCTGCTGCAAATCGGAGAATGGGATAGGCTCGCTGGCCAGCACTTGGTGGGGCTGGCTGGTAAGAGATGGCAGAGGTGGCAGCTTCTTCCAATGGGTCAGGCTGCTGCTCAGCACAGCCAAGCGGGTGCTGACCAAGAGAGAGGGGATGAGGGTACACAGTTAAGCCACAGTCTGCCCTGCCCAGCCCAGGTAAGCCTCATTCCCTCAAGCCAGAGAAGCAGGGTGCCGAGGGGGCGGGTATCAAGAAGGGGAGGTCTCAGCTCATCACAGACTCACTCTAGGCCCACCTCCCTTGGTCTCAGTACCCTCAAGAATGTCACAGGGTAAACAGGGCTGACATGAATATCTACTGAAGTACCCAAGTGATCAAGTGATCTGTGGTCAGTCTTCAGGGCTGCACCCAAATAAGAAGCTTGGACTAGGGGCCAGGCTCTAACGCCGGAACAGTGATGGAGGGTAGGAGCCCAAGTAGCCTGAGGGACCAACACTGGCCAGTTGCTCACCTGTACTGCCTGGCACGGTCCATGTACTCATGCTGCTCCATGCCCTGTGAGTCTGCAGCAGACACATCAATGATGTTGCTGTGGGGAAAGGAGACAGAGATGACATGACAGGTGCTTCTGAGAAGGACAAACAGGACTCAGTGCTAGGTACCAACTCCAGGGCTATCTGACACGTTTCCTTCCTGCCTCCTGGAGCAGGGCTGGACATGGAGGCACCTCTCCCCAGTGACCTTGTCCTATCCCCCCTGTCCTGAGCCTGGCTCCCTCTATCCTAGCCTTTAATATGCATAGAGAAGCTCTGACTGAGGCCTGGTCCTCTGACACTCACCTGGCTGTCTTGGCAAGGATGGAAGAGAGCAGGGCCTGCTCATCTGTGCGAGCGGAAGGCAGGCTGTGGTAGTTGGGCTCAGCTCCATTGAGGGCTTTGGTAGGGGGACTGCTAGGGTCCAGCAGCAGCTTCCGCTCCTCTCGGTCCTAGAAGAGGCCATGGGAGAGAAGTCAGTCCCAGAACCCTTAGATCCTGCCTTTCATGGGTACTGCCCTCCGCCCAGCTCTGACCTTAAAACACCAAAAATATTTCTATAGGGAATATCCAGAGTGCCCAGCTTTATGGAATGCCAGGTAACACTCAGTTCCTGCCTATCGTTGGGAGCTCAGTTGAGTTGTTGTTAAACAAGAGTAGAACCAGGCAGTCCTAGAGGCCCTGAAAAAAATGGACAGAGGCACAAAGCAGGTAGTCAGCAACAGCCCTGGAGCTTGAAAAACAGTCTAGGACCTGGCAGAGAAAGGATACTAGAGGCTGGAAGACAGAGGACCTGAGACATAGCAAAGCAGAGGGATCTAGAGGGGGAATCAGTGCAAGTCAAGAGCCCAGGAACAGCCCTCCTCATCCCTCAGCACCAGGCCCTCCCCAGCAAAGCTGTTTGCTTCCAAGATGGAAGCCCTGACGAGTCCAGACAAGGCCCTAGGCCCCAAGGGAAAGAAGCCCAACCTCTCCATGGCCATTTCTCAGATTATGTCAGGGCAAGAATCTCAGCCCAGCTCTGGGTCACACAGTACAAGTGTGCTCCCTTCTTGAAGGCAGGTCCCTTCGAAGGTGTTCACCCTCCTGTGCTCTGGTGCTCTTTTTGTATGTGACTCCAAGAACCAAACTGAGTGTACATGGCGTATTCTGATCTGAGCAGTAGAGCTGCAGCCATGTGTGATGACTCATACCTATAATCCCAACACTTTGGAAGCCCAAGGCAGGAGGACTGCTTGAGTCCAGGAGTTTGCGACCAGCCAGGGCAACAAAGCGAGACCTCATCTCTACAAAAAAAAAATTAGCTGGACTTGGTGGTGTGAGCTCTGTAGTCCCAGCTACTTGGGAGGCTGAAGAGGGAGGACTGTATGAACCCAGGGTTAGAGGCTACAGTGAGCTAGGATTGTGCTACTGTACTCCAGCCTGGACAAGAGAGCAAGACCCCATCTCAAAAACAAACAAACAAACAAACAAACAGTGGAGCTGCTCCCTCCCTTGTTAAACCACCTGAGTAACACCTGTAAATTTTCAGCAGCCCTGTTACTGCTGATCTATGCTGATAATCACAACCCCCCAAAATAACGTAAGACCAAACCAAGCTTCCTCACTGGTTTGGTCTTACTCCTTGTCCTGTTTTAGTTCCCTGTTCTATCCACTGTAGTATTTCTGGATTTGACCCTGCCATGAGCCCATGAGCTGCAAATCCTTGCTGGCTGTATCAGCTGTAAATTGGAAAA
>NW_016107394.1:1995294-2001517 GCF_001604975.1 Cebus imitator
AAAAAAAAAAGACCTGCTGCATATCTATCCAACCCATAAAGAGCAAGAGTGCCCTGGACAAAGCAAGGATGGGCCCAGGGGGACATCCTGGCTAATGCTGACTCACCAACCTTCAGTGCCAGACTCCTCAACACTCCCCTCCAGGCCTCAGTTCCCCAGTCTTTCCTGCTGCAGGCTCAAGCTCTCCTGCCCCAACTCCACAACCCTCCTTGTAGAGGGCCACTTCCTCCTGCCCTGCTTAGGCAGGCCCAGCTTTTTCACCTTACTCTTCTTTCTCAAGCCCAGGTTGCCCAAGTGTCCTCAGGCAATTTGATCCAGTTCCCAGCAGCAAGAGACAGAAGCTGTGGGCTTTGCCCCATCACCTCTAAACTCCCAGACACCCTTCCTCCCTAAAACATAGATTCAGTATTAAAGAGCTACAAAGACAAAATATTTGACAAATATAAAACTATGTATTTCTAAGGAAAGCTGGCTCCTTAATGAGGCCCAAGTTAGCTTCCTATGTCTGTCCTCCCAGCTCCACTTCAGACAGATCTTCCTGCAGGACAGGGTAGTCTCTTCCCTATCAAGGGTTATTCAAGAAGGTTAGTTGATCACTTCTCAGCATTTTAGCTAAGATCAAGTGAAGAACAAGGCTGTTTTCTTGAAATGTAGACTTAAGAGGTCATGCTACCCCCTTCAGAGTAGAAAAATATCACCCAACTCCCAAAGTACGAGTGGAGCATAGGGTAGGCTTGTCACACCAAGGTTCATCTCTGCGTCAGTGTAACCCAAGAGGCAGGGTTTCACTGTCTGCCCTAGCACAGATACATAACAGCCTGCCCATGACTGGCCACCTGGTCTAGGGGCATGGCTGAGACAGCTTGGCCCTATGGATAACGTACATGGCTTGGCATCACAACACCTGGGCTATAGCACTTCAGCTTGACTAAATCACTTAGCTTCTCTGAACTTCTTCCTCACCTTTAAATAGACATAATTCACACTAATATGACATATCTGGCAAGAGTCAAATTAGATAAGTGTGAAGGCCCTTTGTAAACTGTAATGTGTGTGCAATTCTTTTTATTATGATAGAAGACAGATGAGGGTAGGTGAGGGGCCTGGCAAGAACTGAAAGAGGGACTCTGGGATGGTGGATGGTTATAGCCCCGTTACATGAAGCCTCAGAACACCTAGCAGTGATTAAGCACCTTCTCTGGGGGCCAGAAACAGAAATGAGAGCCCACTAAGGAGAAGGCAGAGATTCAGGAGAGCAGCAGGCCCAGCTCTCCCTTCCAACTAGAAGCTGGTATCCTTTCTCATAAGGCATTAATCCTTCTTGACTCATTCCCTAAGTCCATATTATGCTTTAAGGGACAATTTCCCACTAGGCCACAGCTCTGCAAGTAGGCAGGATTATTGTTATCTCTTTCTCAAAAAGGTGGAGGTGAAGTGAGAGGTATTGGGCATGACACATACCTAACACAGGGCAAAGGAATTATGTGTTCATTGGGTGTATGGAGAATTGAGAACCAGGAGCCACCCTTGCTTCCCATACAAATGACATTTTCCTAGGCCTAAGCCCTTAATCCAAAATACCTTCACTGCAGAAAAAACTACTTCCCCAGTACCAATGACATAATTATTTCGGTGACCATCTCCCCCATTATACTGTGAGCTACTTGAAACCTTTCTACTTTCTCAGGTCTACTATGTGTTCAAATGTTGAAACCAGGCTTAGATAAAATCAAAAAAGGAGAGTGGACAGCAATTTGCGACTTCATCTTTGAATGTCAGGCCAGGCAGGGCAGGGATTCGAGTGTGGAGAGAAGTGAGAATGCAGTAAGGGGAAGATGGAGAATTTAAAACTGTTCAAGTCTCCCCAGCCTAATCCTTTCTTCAAAGGGATCAGATCTACAGCCAAATTCTCAGAACAGGGCAGTCTCCAACTAAAGGAACCCTCAGGCCCCAGGAAGAGACTGCACTGAGGCAAGCCAAAATCAGAACCAAATGAACTTCCTGTTCCATTTCTTTTCCCACAATCTAGCCAAAGCTAAACCCTCTTTGTTGCTTCCCAGACAACTTTCCACATGTCCCGATGTCCTCATTGTATCGATTAAATCCCTCATTGGCCAACTCAAAGGCCACCAACTTCCAGAGTCGTCCTCTGGCCCTAGACTAGCAGCGACCTTCCTTCTGCAACCCCAGGGACGAAGAGGATACACAAATTCCTGATTCATCTCAGGACAGACTAACTCAGGGCTTCAGCTTACCTACACCTACAAGGGATTCGCAAATCCCACTAATACAGAGGACACAGGAAGCTGGGAAGGGAGTGCTTCCCGGGGACCTAGACTGAGGATCCCTCAATCTGTAAAGTTTTGAAGGAAGGAGCAAACGGAACTGGTGAAAGCGAGCCGGACAGGCGGCTGCCTGCACACCCCGAGGTGGGGACTGTTAGAAAGCTGGAGATTTAACAGGGGTAGGAGCCGGGCTTGGCGTCTCCTCTGTAATCTGTCCCCTCCAGGCCTCCGTACTCAGTGAGCCTTACAGTCCGGCTGCGCCCGTCCTCCGCAGGTTTTTCTTTCTGGGCCCCATGCCCCAGGGTCTTAGCCCTCTTTCCCGAGCCCCGCCTGCCGCGGCCGCACCTGGTCCGAGTCCTCGTTCTCGCTGCTGTAGCAGCACCCCATGGCCGGGGTCGGGCCGGGCGCTCAGGCAGCGCCGAGGAGGGACGGCGTCCGTCAGGAGCCCTTCCGGTCACATGACCTGCGGCTGCCTCCCGTAGGCAACAACCCACTCCCTCCTCCCGTCTCCCCGGTCCCGGAGACGCTTGTCCGCCTCAGTCAATACCCCGGCTTCCGGTCCCGCCCGCTAGCGCGTGATCGTTGTCAACCAGTGGGAAGGCGAAACCTGCGTAACCAGACACGCAGGCACGTGATACAAGGAAAGGCAGGGGCGGATCACCTGACTTTATCTTTCCAGTCTCTTAAACTGGCAGTAGTAGCCATCGTGAATTGTTATGCGTTCGCGTGGGCACTAGGCGACTTTTCTGGGCCATTGAACAAACTCGTACCGTATGCCCTCATAATACCCTTCTAAATGCCATGTGAGGGGCGAGTGGGATCCAGGCCTGACACTTCTAGAGCGGACAGCCTGGGTGCACACACACAGGACCCAGGTGACCGGTACCAAGTCGGGGAACACAGCGTGTGTATCGCTCAGCTGAGTTGTCCACCTAGGCTGAGGATCTGCGACTTACAGGAAGAAGGGACCTTATACTACCTTCACATGCTGACACGGAGCGGACATAAATCCTGGTGGAGGAGATAGAAGCCACATCACTGACCTCTCTGCTTTCAGGCTTTTATCTTTAATCCTACTTTTTTACAGCACCCGCAGTAATCTAACGCACAAAGCTGACCATCAGTTCTCTTTTCCTAAAACCCTCCCATGTCTTCCCTTGGGCCCTGAACACAGGTCCAAGTCTGTCCTTGATTGTACAATGATCCTTTTGTTGTTCATGAACATGTGATTGGGTGTTCACCCGCAGGTGTGAAATGTGTTACCCTCAAATCTTATTTGGGGACATTACCTGTCCTACATATCAAAGTCGTGCAGAGCCTAACACCTCTCTCCCACTCCATGTCCTGGGAGGGGTGAGGGGTGGAGGGGTAAGCAATGTGTTACACTGGACACAGAAATAATGCAGTTTCCTGACTGATCTACTGGACCCTGCACATGCAGCCTGGCACACCGTCTCCCCACCAGGTCTGCCTGCTGTCTTCAAGACTCAGCACAATGTCGTCCTGATTATCTTCTCTGACCCCATTCTCTGGACATGTCCAGCTCCCTATGCTTAATCCTCATCCAGTGTTGATTCATGCATTTATTGAATCAACAAATACTTGATGAGCATCTACTATGTGCCACAAACAGTTATATCTGGATATGCCGCAGTTCACAAAACAGCCAAAGTCCCCTTAGTCATGGAATATCCAATAGTGATCACACTATATTGTATTCTCTGTTCCTGGGTCAATCTCACCTACCAAACTTGGAGTTCCTGGAGCACAATAACAGATTCTGACTCTTACCTGTGGCCCAAGGCATGGCATTGCTTACAGAAAACTTGCATATCAATGAGTATATTACAGTCACCCATCACATTGGCTCACATCATGCCCCATCTTCTGATCCAAGGGGTCGGAGAAGTCACCAGATCTAGTACCCCTCAAATCAAGACCCTGAAGTTCTGTAAATCTTTTGAGGTTCCTGAAGGGTAGGAGGCAGCTCAAGCTCATCCCTGGGGCTGGTAACTTGAACTGCAGATCTCAGGTGACAGCAGCAGCCTCAACATGAATAATGGAAAGCCAGTCCAGCCTCCTGCCTAGGGTTATCCCCCGCAGCAGGCGCAGTACTCCCTCATCTGCCCTGTGCCCTGGTCTTCCCTAAGCAGGAGCCTCTAGCCCAGGTAAGCAGGGCCCTGGATTGTGGGTTCCCAAGTACACCAGTTCAAGTCCACTGCATCACTCACCTATTCACACCCATCCATACACTCTTACTTTCATTTTACTCCCCACCACCACCAGGGGCCTTGCAAGAAGGCCTGCAAGGTCAGATCTGTATGAGGGAGAGAATGATCCAGGACATGGGAGGAGAGGCCCATTCACCATAGGGCCCTGGAGAGGAGAGCTGAGTAGAGGGAAAATGTGTGCTGTGTGTTATGTGTATGTACACATTTGTGAAGGGAATTCTGAGACAGCACAGCGGAAGAGGGGAATATAAGGGAGAGGAGATAGGGCTGGAAAATTATTACAGAATCAAAGACTCCTCCCATCTGCAGGGAAGAGCAGGCAGGAGAGTCCTGGAGTGGGAAAGAGGACATTTCACCCTAACACCCTATGGAGTATTTTGATTGCCTTTTACTGAGGCAGAGCACAGTAATAGTGAAGGTGTTTTTGACTGCAAATCTATGCTCCTGCTACACAGCAATGGTCAGAGGAAACCAGGCAGGCAGGCAGGGGGCAGGGTTGGGGAAAGATATCCCAGAGGGGAACTAGTGAAAAGGGTCCTAAAGAAGGGGTGACTTCAGGGATAAAGCAAAACAAGTCAGGGGAACAATGTGAAAGATGGGAACAGTGGTTGGGACTGGGAAGAGGTTTGGGGCTGGGTGCTGAAAATAGTATGGAGTCCTTGAAAGTACACAGGCTTGGAATCATACTAACCTGGATTTAAATCCCAGTTCCGTTGTGTGACTCTAGACAAAAAACTTGGCCTTTCTGAGCTGTGGTTTGTAAATATAAGGACAGTAACTGCTACTGGCAAAGGCTACACAAATAACAAGCAAACTGTTTGAGTGTGGGTTTCCCTCCCTACCTCCCTCCACCCCAGGGCCCAGGTAGGGACCATGTCCCCTGCCATTGCATTGGCCTTCCTGCCACTGGTGGTAACATTGCTGGTGCGGTACCGGCACTACTTCCGATTGCTGGTGCGCACGGTCTTGCTGCGAAGCCTCCGAGACTGCCTGTCAGGGCTGCGGATCGAGGAGCGGGCCTTCAGCTATGTACTCACCCATGCCCTGCCTGGTGACCCTGGCCACATCCTCACCACTCTGGACCACTGGAGCAGCCACTGCGAGTACTTGAGCCATATGGGGCCTGTCAAAGGTCAGTGTTCCCTAGCTTTCTGCTCCAGGAAGTACCCCTAAGTTCGTGAAGGAAGATTTGGGATCTGTTGCTGCTTTCCTGGGTGAATTGGGCAAGTTCTTGGTCCTCTTTTAGGGTCTTTTTCTCATCTGGAAATGAGGAGCTTGAATGAAGTCATTTATTCATCAAACATTTATTGCCACTTCTTTTGTATTAGGAATGTGCTAGGTGCCAGGGAGGGAGGTACAGGCCACACAGATGAACGAGCCACAAATACTGGCCTCAAAGGAAGCATAATACACAGTGGAATAACCATCTCAGCATATAACCCATAGCTTTGTAATGATCTATGTCCACATCTTTCTTCTCCACCATGGAGGCTTCCACATCCCATTTAGGGTAGCTGTCTGCCTGGATTTATCTCAATCCCAGCACAAGTGCTTTTAGGGTCTTATTTAAGAAATATGAATGTTCAGTGGCTCATGCCTGTAATCCCAGCACTTTGGGAGGCTAAGGCAGGGGAATCACTTGAGCCCAGGAGTTCGAGACTAGCCTGGGCAACAAAGTGAGACCCCCATTTCTTTTTTTTTTTTTTT
>NW_016107394.1:2001552-2010031 GCF_001604975.1 Cebus imitator
AGGCTAGAGTGCGATGGCGCGATCTCTGCTCACCGCAACCTCCGCCTCCTGGGTTCAGGCAATTCTCCTGCCTCAGCCTCCTGAGTAGCTGGGATTACAGGCACGTGCCGCCATGCCCAGCTAATTTTTTGTATTTAGTAGAGACGGGGTTTCACCATGTTGACCAGGATGGTCCCAATCTCTTGACCTTGTGATCCACCCACCTCGGCCTCCCAAAGTGCTGGGATTACAGGTGTGAGCCACCACGCCCGGCCCGAGACCCCCATTTCTACAAAAAAATTTTAAAAATTAGCTGCGTGTGGTGGTGAGCAACTGTGATCCCAGCTACTTGGCAGGCTCAGGTGGGAGGATTGCCTGAGCCTGGGTGGTCGAGGCAGCAGTGAGCCGTGATCACACTACTGCACTCCAGCCTGGGCAACAGAGCAAGACCCAGTCTAAAAAACAACAACAACAAAAAAAACAGAAATTCATCCAATTCTAAGATCACAAATATATTCAATAAGCAATAAAAGGGGAATGAAACTACAAATTCTAACGGAGACTTTTCATAAATCTGAAAGATAGGGTGGTTGTTTCTGCCTGGGACCTCCTAGAGAAAGCAACATTTGAACTGAGTCTGGAAGGATTAGTTTTGAGTTGGCCAGGCAAATGGAGATGGGGGTGGGAAGGGAAAAGCCAGCCACATACACAAATGTGGCAAGAAGCAATGAGACAGCATGATGGATTTTGGGCACAGTTGTTTGGAATGGCTGTGATACAGGCCATAGGTGGGAAGTACTGAGAGATGAACCTGGAAAGGTAGGATAGGATAAGGTCCAAGGTTCTGAATGCCAGGCTGAGGATCCCAAGTTCAATCCCAAAGGCCTTCAGCTCACTGGAGTCAAAGAGTAATACGGTCAGATTTGTTGGAAAGATTTCAGGGCTGGTGTGAAGACTACACTAGAGGAGACGGGGGGACCAGGAGGGCAGCTGGGGCTATGGTACAAGGGACAGATGAGACCTCAGCTGGTTGAGAGCTTCAGTGAGGCAGGCGGGCATTTGAGATCTCTTTCTATCAGGGGCCCTGCATCCATCTCCCATGTCTTCTGCAACAGCCATCTCCCCTCATAGGTCAGATCCTGATGCGGCTGGTGGAGGAGAAGGCCCCTGCTTGTGTGCTGGAATTGGGAACCTACTGTGGATACTCTACCCTGCTTATTGCCCGAGCCCTGCCCCCTGGGGGTCGCCTTCTCACTGTGGAGCGGGACCCACGCACGGCAGCAGTGGCTGAAAAACTCATCCGCCTGGCCGGCTTTGATGAGCGAACGGTCAGCCTCCCATCTCCCCAACCAGATCTCTTCTCTGTCACCCCAGGCCTTGCCCTAGCCAGGCATCCCTTGTGAGGGACTCTCATCTAAGGAGAAGGAAGCAGCTCCACTCTGGGGACTGTGATGCTGGATGGTGTGTGAGCTCCTGCTCTCCTGTCCCAAGTCATCTGCACATTATTTTCTGCTGGATGACAAAAGAAACAGCTAAAAGGAAGGTCTCTGGAACCCAGCAAATTTGAGTCCAACTCTTGCTCTGCCTCTTCTTAGCTATGTGACATTGAGCAAAGCATGTATCCTCCAAACCTCAGCTTCTTCACAGGCAGAATGGAAATCACAGTACTGATCCTGACTTCTTGGGGTCTGAGGTCAGAGGAAATGTGAGAACACTCGTGGGGAGCTAAACCAGGACCTGGCATGAAGTAAGCCAGATCTTGGTGGGGTCTCCAGTGAGAGAACAATTCCCCCAGCCCTCACGTCCAGCTCCTCCTACCCCTACAGGTGGAGCTCATCGTGGGCAGCTCAGAGGAGGTGATCCCGTGCTTACGTACCCAGCATCAGCTGAATCGAGCAGACCTGGTGCTCCTGGCACACCGGCCACGATGTTACCTGAGGGACCTGCAACTGCTGGAAGCCCATGCTCTACTGCCAGCAGGTGCCACTGTGCTGGCTGACCATGTGCTCTTCCCTGGTGCACCCCGCTTCTTGCAATATGCTAAGAGCTGTGGCCATTACCGCTGCCGCCTCCACCACACTGGCCTTCCAGACTTCCCTGCTATTAAGGATGGCATAGCTCAGCTCACCTATGCTGGACCAGGCTGAGGTCCAGGCCCAGGGGTACTTACTGATGTCCACTCCCACTCCCATTCCCACCCCCACCCAAGCAAGGACCTCAGAATATCCCCTCCCTTTCCTGTTTGGGCCCTGACACATGCTGAGTTTAGGGCTGGGGAGGCTCTCTTTCCACCTCTGACCCCTTTCAGCCTCTACACTGACCTGAAGTGTCAACTTCTATCAGATTGCTTGGTCTCACTAGGCCCCCTCTTTCCAGAGAGAACCATGGACTGACAGCAAGAAGCCTGAGCTCCCAACCCAGCTCTGTCACTGATTTGCTGAGTGACTCCAAGGGAATCCTTGCCTTGCTCTGAGATGTAATCTTCTCTCTTAGATTTAACACTAAGGAAGTTGGCTGGGAGAGCTCCAAGGGCCTTCTAGCACTTGGCCTCAGAAAGCCTCTCGTCCTCAACCCATGCCATGCTGGGTGGGATCACAGGAAGCGGAAGACAGTGAGTCAGAGGCCCTGCAGGAATAGCTGGATACACACTGGGACAGACGAAATGGTACAGAACCCTGGGCCCAGGGCCAGGAATGCCCTGGCCTTCCCCAACCCAGGCCCACATAGCCAATTAGGTTTGCCTGATACCCCTTGAGTGCCCTTTCCCCAAAGCCCAAGAGAAGATGCTGGACTCCTCTGGGCCCCACCAACAAACAGGGAATAGACATGGGGAAAAATCACTCCTTTGTCTTTATTAAAGAAACTTAGAAAGAAACCAGACCTGGCAACCAAGGGATGAGGTACTGGCCAGGAAGGTGAAGTGGGGCTCAGGCCCTGGGGATTTCAAGTGCAGACTGATGGCCTGGGAGGGGCCAAGGACACCAGATCCTGGCAGCAACTGAGGAGGTACCCAAGGGCACTTTCAGGCACTGGGGCCATCAGCTGGTTCTGTGGGCAGGGGTTGGGGGTTGGGATGCAGGGTAGGTTGGGCTGGCCTGGAATCTCCCTGAGGCCACCCTGCCTTGTCTACCTAGATCATCCACTGGTCCTGATCCTGTTCGTTGCCTTCCATGTCCACCTGGAGAGGAGGCTGGGTGTGGGTGGGGAGGAGCCTCAGCCAGCCTCAGCCCCAGATCCTGCCCCTGGCTGGATCCAGGGTTTCTGTACCCCTTGGCCATCAATCAGGTCAGAAGCAGGGGCCCAGGAACAGAGGCCCTCCCCTATACCCCTTGTCTACCTCATTGACCTCTCCATCATCAGGTGACTCATTGTAGTCATTCATCTCGTCCATGTCCTGCATGTCCTCATCATCCTCTGAGTCTTCTTCACTATCCTCATCGTCTTCATCATCTTCTTCCTCCTCGTCATCATAGTGCTGGTGGACAGATGAAAGCCTGTAAGCCCTACAGGCCTGTGTGAACCAGTTCAAGAATTGACCCACTTGAAGCCTCTCTCTAGGGCCAATGAATGACCCCCACCCCCACTCCCCAACCCTGCCCTCCTTGAATCTAGCAGGCTGGTGCATGTTCTGCAGGACCTTAGTGCTAGGCCCAGTGCCCACCCCTTCTATCTCCCCTTTTCGGCCTTCACCCAGATCTGAGAACCACAACTGCTCTAGGTCAGAGACAGGATATTCAGAATTAGAGCAGACCCGCGATCCACCCTGGGACCCACAAAGGCCCCACCTGCTGGAGCCACTCACCTCTGATGCTGGCTTGCCAATAGGAACCAGGTTGTTGTCTTTCTCTGCGATGCTTTGGAGCTGTGGGCAAAGGCATGGAGGAACAAGGCCAAAGCCCAAGTAGGGCAGGTCAGGGGCATAGGACTGGCCCATTCTACCCAGAAGACCTACACGTGTCGGGGAGAAGCTTCCTCCCAGTTCTTAGGAAGATTCAATCTCTTTCTTGTCATCTGCCATTTATGAACTTGATCCAAATAATTAAACTTTCGGAGCCTTGGTTTTCTCATATAATTATGTTGAGGATGAAGTGAGAGACTTACCAGCCTAGAAAGTGTCATCTACTAGATCCTCAATTAATAGTCAAAATTATTTCCTATGCTTTAGGGAAAAGAGCTTGGGCTGAGTGTGAGCAGCCTGAGCTCTAATCTGGCCCAGAAGTCCCATGGTCCCCCTGTAAATTAGGGTACTACAAGATGAAAACCTTGGCTCCCTGGCTCCCAGACTGATTATTCCCAGCTCAGGGCGAAAGCTCTTCCTGGGCAGATCTCCACAGTAAGGCTCGGTCATGGCCCACTGAAGGGGGTCTCTGTGCTGTGCTAGGTGCTCACTCACCCAGGCCTGATGCTGCTGTTCCTGCTGCTGCAGCTCTGTCTCTTCCACACAGGGTCGATCCAGATTAAACCACAGTGTCTCAGTCACACGAGGGAAGAGTGAGGGGAACAAAGTGGACATGGCTCCTAGACTGAGGGAAAGGGTCAAGTGAATGTGTTTTGTTTTCATTTTTATTTGGTTGTAATTTGATTTAGGGATAGGGTAGAAGATACCAGGGAAGCAGCCCTCCCCACTAGGAATCAGACAGACCTGGGTTTGAGTCCTGGCTCCACCACTTACTAGCTCTTTGACCTTGGCTGAGTCACTTAACCTCTCTGGGCCTCAGTGTCTTCATCTGTAAAATGGGGATAATAACAATTATACCACTCTCAAAAGTTATTCTGATAATTAAGTAAATAATGGATAAAGCTGTTTGCAGGCTGTTCAAGGAGGGAGGGGAATGGGAGTCAAGTGTAGGAATAGAAATCCAGAATGCAGACTGGCATTATGAAATTATACAAAATTAGAGGTAGCAGGGTTCTACTGAAATTATCCCTACCTCTTCTATACACTAAAACCTGCTTTTTTTGCCCCTTTATGATGGTCTATACCACACCTACCCAGTGTCAAAAATTTAGGACACTAACCACCTCTCTAATGAATCACAGCCAAATGTCGGGGTGGGGGGATTGTAAGCATATGCAAGCAGGGTTCAGTAAGACATTCTAGGAGGCATGAATAAGTAGATAAGTAAGTAGATGGAAGACTGAATGGATGAACTAACATATAAGAGTACAATCAGCTTTGTTTGAAGGGCTAAAAGAGCCGACCAGGAGTGCCAGATAATCTGAATTAAACTGAGGACAGGCAAACTGAGGCCCAGCGACAGGCAGAGACTGGCTTTAGGTCACACAGTGAGTCGGGGCTTAGAATTCCCCGGTGAAAGGGATCCAGGCCGGCGTTAGAGATAAGCAGGAGAAAAGAATCGATGCCTGATCCTGCTTTTGTCCTAATTTATCTGACCGATCCAGGGCCAGCCGCTGCCCTTCCCTGCATCTCAGCTTTCCAACCCTCGTAATAGGCACAAGGGCAAACACCCTCTTGTCCAAGAAGTACTGACAGGCCAGAGTTTTTGGCTCCGAAAGCCCAACCCACCGCCGCAAAGCCACCGCCCATTCTTTGCTTATTACGATAATGACCATGCAGTTGACCAACAGAAAGAAAGTAGGGGCGGGACTCAGACAGAAATTTGGCCTTATAGGGTTGCTAAACGCTAAAAAAGCGGGGCCTGTGTAGGACCAATTAGCTGAAAGAAATCCTGGGTGACAGGAAGTGGCACCAATGAATGACGGATCTTGTGTGACGGGGTGGGGCTTAGTCTCGAGGAAGCAGCCAATGAGCTGGAGATCTTTACGGGTTAAGGACTCTGAATATGGAGCTCCAGAAGAGTCGGGTCAAAGGAAATGGGTTTCTCTGGGGTAAGAAGGAATGAAGGGGCAAGGAGACTGCCGCAGCCTTCCTTCTGTACTTACCGCGCGGGGAGGCGACCGCCAGCGGCGACCCGGAAGCGCTTCACCCAGCCTGAGCGGAAGAACCCACCAGAATCCGGGACTCACCAAACGCATGCGTCCTTCGTCTCCTTTTGTTTTTCCCCGCTCCCGCCCACTAAACCGGATGTGACGTTGACATACCTTAGCCTTATTGTTAGGGAAGGAATTGTGCCGCGCCTATCTGCCCCGCCTTGAGTCTCAGCCAATCGGCCTCTCCATCCTGGCCCCGCCCCGACAGCTCGATTTAACCCGTCCCTTTGTTCCCAGACGCCTTTTGCTTGTTAACCCCTTCTGAAGAACTGATAGCAACTTCTTAGTACGAGGGCCGTTTGCCCTACTGCATCCCAGGAAAACTAATCTGTTTCTACCCCAGAATCGCTGGTTGATGTTACGCCCCTCCTGTCTGTGCTCTCTCAGCTTCAGTTTTCCATTTGAGCACATTCATTCTTCTTTAATTTTTGCTCTGAACAAAATATTTGAGTTCAACTATTACTATATTCCAGGCTCTCCTAGAAACTGGGGATAAATCTATGAATATGGTCGCTGCCCTGGAAGACCTCACAGTCGCGGGAAGCCAAACCCTGCAGACTTGCAGTGAACTCACTGTTCTCTTAAGGTTGCCTGTTGAGTTCTCTCTGATACTGGAGATTATGTACAGACTTGAATGACAGCCTCAGGCACAGCATTCTGCTGCTGGGGGAATCAGCTTCCCTCAGGCCTGGGCCAGGATCCCTTAGAGGTCAGCCTTTTCACCTCTCCCATTCCTTTGCTGACGCCTCTGTTCTAGTAACCTCTGACTCAGCTTCCCCTTTAGAAATACTCATGCTTTCTGGCAACAGAGATCCTTCAAACCCAATTCCTATTAAGCTCCATCACTTACCAGCCTCTTCCAGGGCTAGCAGGCATCCACAGTTCCAGTACTATCCTGGCCAGATATGTGGGTTTGGGGAAGTCCTTTTCCTCTTTCTGGACTCAGTTTCTTCATCAACCAGCCTCATAATCTCTCCCCAGCCTACCTCTTATCCTGGGCTGATGTGAAGACTGGATAAGAATTGTTCAAGAGGTCGTGTACTGTGCATACTGAATGTGATTATATTGCCAAGTAGCACTGCTTCTTATAAAATTTTTCATTAAAGAGTAAACTTTACCTCTTGGAAATGACTACCTTTTTCATTCATTCAACAAATACCTATTGAGTGCCTTAGTATATGTCTATCACTATTCTTAGTAGCGGGTATACAGTAGTAAACAAAACAGATCAAAAAAGTTCCTCTTTTCATGCAGCCTTCATTCTGAGAGATGTAAACAATAAAGAACATAGATAATTAAAATATGTAGTTTTAAGATTTTAGTAAATACTGAGGAGAAAAATAAATCTGATAAGTGGAAATAAACTGTTTGCAAGGGAGGTATTTTATTTTAGATTGGGGGGCCACGGAAGTCACTGGGAAGGTGGCTTCTGAGTAAAGGTCTGAAGGAGGAGAGAGCCTTCTGATATTTGGGGAAGAGCATTTCAGGGAGAGAGAATACAAGTGCAGAGGGCCTATAATGGCCTTGAGCATAGTGTCCTATGGCATCTTTTTCTTACAGGATTCCTACCTCAGGCACCATTTGCCCCTGTCCTTCTTGATAACTCTGCCTGCTGGAAATTCCCTAGTAACAGAGTTTCTTTTCAAGGTCATCAGCCAGGATCAGTAAGTCATGACAACTGGTTAGTTGGTGATATTTATTGAGTGCCAGCTGAGCGCCGGACACCTTTCTAGGCCCTGGGGACAAAAGGGAAGTAGAAATAATTCCTGCCCAGGAGAAAAATAGAGTATAGTGAGAACTAAGATAATTAGAGACAATTATAGAGGAGGGTAATAAATGTTAAAATCAATGTAGAGAACATAGAGGACATAGAGAAAGGAGAGATAATTGGGTTCTGGACAAACTAAGTTTAGACTTTTGTTCCAGAAAAGAAAACATTTCAGTGGGCCTTGAGGGATGAGTAGACGTTAAGCCCACTGGTAGATAAGTGGGAAAAGAGTGTGCACAAAGAGGCATATTTCATTCAAGGGCATGTTTGGAGAACATTGAGAATCTAGGTAGAACTAGATGTATGGAATGGAAAGAGATGAGAAAGAATGATAGGGGACCCAGATAGGGAAGGTCTTTGGTGGCCCTATATGGAGTGCGTGGGATAGGGGCCGAACATCTTGGGTCTCACCTTTGTCTTATTGCTGACTTGCTGGGGACCCCAGGTAGATGTCTCCTCATTCACAAGCTTCCACGTTCTCTAACATAATATCTTAACTATGTCACCAGCTCTGATGTAAATCCCTAGAAGGGATTCCCTTAGCTTGGCCCTTTCTGTTCTTAGATTTTTACCTATGCCTTATTTGTGTTTTATACAAACCAGGGCCTAGGAACAGAAAGCAAGGGCAGGATGGGGATTTCTCAATAGAAATCAAGAAATCCTGGCCGGGCGCGGTGGCTCAAGCCTGTAATCCCAGCACTGTGGGAGGCCGAGGCGGGTGGATCACGAGGTCAAGAGATCGAGACCATCCTGGTCAACATGGTGAAACCCCGTCTCTAC
>NW_016107394.1:2010224-2014516 GCF_001604975.1 Cebus imitator
CAAGAAATCCAGAGCCCAGAGGCTGCAGATGGAAACCCTGACTCTATGCGGAGAATTCTCCAGGATCCAGGAAGGGCCAGAGTTGAATGGTGTGAATTCAGTGCTAGTGAGAGCTGCTTACTCATTCCTTCCAGAAGCCTTGAGGAGCATGGCTGGCTCTGGTAGGGGACAGAGGAGAATGTCACAGTCACAGTCACTATCTTTCATACATACGGAGAGATGGTTGGTCTCCATTGGGTTTTCCCACTCCTGGTCTCTACTTATCCTTAGCCCAGCCCTGGGAATTCTGCCCTCATTTAGCAGATGAGGAGCCTAAGGTTTAGAAAAGTAAAGCAGCTTGTCTGAGCTGATGCTACAACTCAAGAATGTCAATCTTGCACTGTTCCACAAAGCTTCATTATGGGCTGGTATGTGCTTACCGATGAGGAATCCGATCTGAGCCCTAGTCCTAGTCCTCTGCAACTACCCAGTCTGGTGTGGGTACCAGCCTAAGGCAAGTCATTAGACCCCGGAAGCCAGGTCTCTGTGTGATTCATTTCTATTTCCCTGATACCTTGCACAGTGTCTAGCACAGAGTAGCCACTCAACAAATGTTTATGTAAGATGGATTTGTTTCCTTGAGTCTCATGGAATTGTAGTTCACGTGGTGAATGGTATAAAAGAGAAAACTGCGAATATTAAAAAGAGAAGAGCAGCATGGGAGGGGAGGTGGAGAAGGCTCCTTAAAGGAGATGAGACCTTGCAAGAGGAGTCAGGAAAGAACATTCTAGTCAAGAGCAGATAGCATGTGCAGAAGTGCAGAGGCCTGAAAGGGTGTGGTGTGCCCAGGACATGGTGTTGACTGAGGGCCTGTTGTGTGGCCATCTTGGTGATGGGCACAGTGAACCAAACAGGACCAGGAGACAGTACCCTGTGCTCAAAGGACAATGCACACCCTTGGAGGAGGACAGGGACATGTTGAGACAGGCTTCCTTGAGCAGGGTAGACTCCAGCTGGGTCTTGAAGGATGCTTCAGAGTTAGAGTCAGAGAGGAAGAAAGAGAAAACCTCCCAGGTGGGAGGGGCCTCCCTAGGCAGGGCTGTGGTATGGAGGAAAGAGGAGAACGCACAGGCGAGAGAGCACGGTGTGTGGAGGGCAGGCTGGTCAGGTGGGAGGGGATGGCAAGCTCCACTTGGGTGGGCTGGCCGAGGGAATGCACCTTAGCCTAGGGTATAAGGCTTGTTCTGCCTCATGGTCGCTCAACACCTCATTTATTTCCTGTCATTGTGGCCTCCCTAGACCTGACTCTGACTTTGGGATGGATAGATGAGTTGGAAGGGATCTCTGTGGGTTATATTCCAGTTCCCTAGAAAGCCAGCCCCAGGAGAGGTGCTCCAGCCAGGTCCCTATTCCCATGGTGATTTTGCATATATTTACTTACCACAAATGTATGGTAAGGTTTCTTCACTAAGGTTTAATGGGCTAAGGTTTCTCCTTACTTTGACTAAAGCAAAATAGACACAAAGTTTGAAGAGAGGCCCTCTGCGTCGGAGGCAAAGGCTGAGTAGACACAGACCTACACACACATACACACACACACACATACACATACACACCCTCACTATCATGCAGTGGTGGTAGGCAGAATGAAGGCTCCCCAGAGATACCCATGGCCTAATCCTATGGTGTCTATCTTACATGGCAAAAGGGACTTTGCAGATGTGATTAAAGTTAAGGACTTTGACATGGGGGATTATCCAACTGTGCCAAATCTATTTACACGAATCCTTAAAATCAGATAAGCCTTCCTAGCTGTGGCCAGAAAACAAGACATGACAAAGGAAGAAGCGTCAGAGAGATGCTACATTGCTGACTTTGAAGATGGAGGAGGGGGCCATGAGCCAGAGAACACAGGGGGCCTCTAGAAGCTGGAAAAGGAAAGGAAACCTATTCTCTCCTAGAGCCTCCAGAAAGGAACAAAGACCTGCTGACACCCTAATTTTAGCCCGGTGAGACCCATGTTACACTTGTAACCTACAGAACTGTAAGTTAATAAGCTTGTGTTGTTTGATGGGCTCAGTGGCACATTCCTGCAGTCCCAGCTACTTGGGAGGCTGAGGGTGGAATGTTACCGGATGGTGCCCTGGAGCCTTTCGGTATCCCAGACAACGAATTGGATGAGACACGCACAGATAGCAAAGCAAAGCGGCAAAAGCTTAATAAGCACAGTATTACGCTCTCAGAGGGGGAGAGTGGACTGACCTCTGGGAGATGAGATCAACATTAGTTTGGTGCACTCTGGGTCTGTGTGTGTGTATGTGTGTGTGTGTGTTTCTTCTCTTCCCAAGGCTGCCTAATCTTTAGCCAGTGTCTGCCTTTTTGACTGATAGATGTGTTGCTTAGTTACTTTGGCCCTTTTGTGTCACCTCCATCCCATAATTTTAAGTACATGCAGGATATGCAGTCCACATGCATGAGCTTTAATGAACTGATTACCATATGGGGTCATGTTAAGGATACTTTTTCTCTTTAATGCGCATGTCCATCTCTGAGGAGCTGTCCCTGACAGGTTTTTTCTGGATTTAGCCTGCATGGGGTTTATTTTTCTGACTTTTGTTTTGGCTGTTTTTGCTTATCTCACTTCTGGCTCACCTGCACCTTCACCTTGCTTCTGCTCCGTGCTTTTACTCATTCTTTTGTTGTTGTTGTTGAGACGGAGTTTCACTCTTCTTGCCCAGGCTGGAGTGCAATAGAGCGATCTTGGCTCACCGCAAACTCTGTCTCCTAGGTTCAAGCGATTCTCCTGCCTCAGCCTCCTGAGTAGCTGGGATTACAGTCATGTGCCACCATGCCCAGCTAATTTTGTATTTTTACTAGAGACGGGGTTTTTCCATGTTGGTCAGGCTGGTCTTGAACTCCCAACCTCAGGTGATCTGCCCACCTCAGCCTCCCAAAGTGTTAGGATTACAGGCCTGAGCCACCGTGCCTGGACTTGCTTTTACTCATTCTGCCTTTGATCCAACTTTTAATTCCCTTTGCTATTCTCCTGCCATATTTTCCCTCTTCTCCTGCCTCAGGAGGATCTCTTGAGCCCAGGAGTTTGGGACCAGCCTGGGCAACAGAGTGAGACCTTGTCTCAGAAATAAATCAATTAATTAAAAAATTAATTTGTGTTGTTTTAAGTCACTTAGCTTTTGGTAGTTTGTTATGGCACCCACAGAAAACGAATGCACAGGCATACACATAAATCCTCCCACCCCGACAGACAATGAATCACATTGAATCACACAGTCATACAGGCTCCGGTAGACACAGGCAGGGAGACCCAGGGACGTCAGCCGGCCTTACATGGGGGTTGGGGAGGAATGAAGCTTCAGGTGTGTGCTGTGGGGTGGGGTGGTAAGGTCTGCTCCTTGGCTGTTGTGGAGAAACTTTGACCACATTTCTCAGGCTTCCCTTTGCTTCCTCTCAGTCTTTACATCATACTTTAGCAACCCTTACACCAACATTTTGCGTTACACACTCTTGTGAATACATGCCTTGCACCTTGCAGACTATACTAATGAAATAGCCAGTCATGAAAGGACAAATACTGTAGGATTCCACTTTTCTGAGGTTCCTGGAGAAGTCAAATTCAGAGACGGAAAGTATAATAGTGGTTGCCAGGGGCTTGGGGAGTAGGGAGCTAATACTGTTTTGTTTTTTTGTTTGTTTTTACAGATATCCTGTTTCTGCTTAAAGAGTTATTACCGTTGACTCATGAACAGCACAGGTTTGAACTGCATGGGTCCACCAATATATGGATCGTTTTCAGTCAATCACAGATAAAAAATACAGTATTCAGAGGATGCAAAACTCATATACACGAAGGGCAGGACATCAGTATGCATGGATTTGGGTATGGGGGCTTCTGGAACCAATCCCCTACATCTATTGAGGGAGGGTTGTATTTAATGGATACAGTTTCAGCTGGGGAAGATGAAAAGCATTCTGGATGAGGCTGGTCATGGTGGCTAACGCCTGTAATCCCAGCATTTTGGGAGGCCGAGGTGGGAGGCTTACTTGAGTGCAGGAGTTTGAGACTAGCCTGGGCAACATGGTGAAACCCCATCTCTACCAAAAATACAAAAATTAGCCAGGTATAGTGGTGTGTGCCTGTGGTCCCAGTTACTTGGGAGGCTGAGGTGGGGGGATTGTTTGAGCCCTGGAGGTAGAGGTTGCAGTGAGCCAAGATGGTGCCGTTGCACTCCAGCCTGCATGATAGAGGAAGACCCTGTCAAAAAAAAAAAAAAAAAAGAAAAAAAAAGAAAAAG
>NW_016107394.1:2014578-2021028 GCF_001604975.1 Cebus imitator
AAAAAAAAAAAAAAAAAGCCAAAACAACTTGTCAAGTAGGCACCATTTTGGAGAATGGGTTCAGGGGAGCCTCCAGTCAACCTTCCCACACTGCAGTGCAGCTGGAAACTCCGTAATGGTTCTCTGATGCCTCCTGCCACTCCCGCCCAGTGCGGCATATCTCCATCTCCATGCCCTACTCCAGTCCAGAGCCATCTCCTATCACCTGGGCTACTGCAATAACTGGCTATCTTCCCGCCATACCACTCCCTGCCACGGCTGGAAGATCATATATGAACTTCATACATGGCTGCCTAAAACCTTTCCCTGGCTGCTCATTGCTTTTAGCCTGTGAGTTGAAGTCCTTGCCAGGCAAGAATCTGGCCCTGCCTTCCTGTCCACCCTCATCTAGAGCCAACCTCCTCCTTGCTTTATGCACCCCAACTATACTCCAACAGTCTAACAGGACTTCAGACACACTAAAAGATATTCTGTCTCAGGGCCTTTGCACGATGCTTCCATTGCCTGGGACGCTGTCCCCCTTCTTTACCGGGCCAGCTCCCTCCCTTTTGGATTCAGAGAGGTCCCTGCTGCAGCCCCCAAATCAGATTAGCTCTGGTGCAAGGAGCACTCTTCCACAGTATCTTCTCTTTTTCTCACAGCACCTCACCTAATATATACACTCACACACACGTTTATGTTTGGTGACATAAATAATCCAAAAGACATTTGGATTGTTTCCACTTTTTGGCTATTGCAAATAGTACTGCTATAAAATGGCAACCCACCCCTCCCCAAGCCCCTGGAACCCACCATTCTACTTAGTCTCTATGAATTTTGGCTACTGTAGGTACCTTATGTAAATGGAATCATACGGTACTTTTCTTTTTGTAATTGGCTTATTTCACTTAGCATAATGTCTTCAGGGTTCACCTATGAAGCTTTTGTTGCATGTGTCAGAATTTTCTTCCTTTTTAAGGCTAAATAATAGTCATTTGTACATATCATATGTTGCATATCCAGTCAGTTTGTGATAGACATTTGGATTGTTTCCACTTTTTGGCTATTGCGAATAGTACTGCTATAATACCACCTATTTTAACTATACGTCTAACTGTGTGTTTATTCATTTAAATTGTGCCTCTCTTCCTCATCTCTGGGCATCACAAGTGTTCACCAGCATATTCTTAGCACCAAGCACAGTAACTGGAAATTAGTAGATGTTCAGTAATAGCTGTTGAATGAATAAATGAAACACCAAAATGTATCTACTGGACACATACAGTGTCTGTAGTATGCAAGGAAGAGCAGAGGACTTGAATCTGGGGCCCAGCTCATTGATTCCTCATTGCATGTTCTGACCTTGACCAAGGTCCTTCACCTTTGTAAACCAGTGTCTGAGACAAGTCTTTTTTTTTTTTTGAGACAGGTTTTCGCTCTTGTTACCCAGGCTGGAGTGCAATGGTGTGATCTTGGCTCACCGCAACCTCTGCCTCCTGGGTTCAAGGTATTCTCCTGCCTCAGCCTCCCGAGTAGCTGGGACTACAGGCTGCACCACTATGCCCAGCTAATTTTTGTATTATTACTAGAGACGGGGTTTCACAATGTTGACCAGGATGGTCTCAATCTCTTCTTGACCTTGTTATCCACCTTCCTCTGCCTCCCAAAGTGCTGGGATTATAGGCATGAGCCACTGCTCCCAGCCGAAACAAATCTCAATCAATTTAGGAAGTTTGTTTTGCCAAGGCTAAGGATGCACCCATAACACAGCCTCAGGGGGTCCTGACAACATGTGCCCAAGGTGGCTGGGACATAGCTTGGTTTTATAGATTTTAGAGAATCATGAGACATCAATTAATATATGTAATACGTACATTGGTTCAGTCTGGAAAAGCAGAAAAACTCAAAGTGGAGTTGGGGGCTTCCTGGTCATAGGTAGATAAGAGACAACCAATTGCATTCTTTTGAGTTTCTGATTAGCCTTTCCAAAGGAAGCAACGACATATGATATGCATTTATCTCAGTGAGCAGAGGGATGCCTCTGAGTTCTGTCCTTTGTCCACAAATTATGAGGAAGGCATGCATTTTTTTTTCTTTCTGATGCTAGTAGCTGTCTTTTCTTGGAATAGAATGTGAGGCAGGTTTGCCCTAAGCAGTTCCCCACTTGACTTTTCCCTTAGTAATTGACTTGTTCTTAGTAATTTGGGGGTCTTGAGATTTATTTTCCTTTCACACCTTCAAACCTAGTTACCCCATGTGTAATGTAGGGGCACCATCTGCCCCGCAGGGTTCTTATTGGGGTCAAACGAAATAATACATGTGATGGGGTTCAGCTTCTGATCCAAGGAATTGTGCAGTGACCTAAGCTAGAGGCCTCGGTCTAAGTCCCGAGGGAGAGAGGAGGCTCTAACTCAGGGAGCTAACTGACTGGATTCTAATCCAGCTCCAAGGTCTATTACCCATCCTCTGGGGACCTTGGCTCTGTGTTCATTTCCCATAGCTGCTATAACAAATTACTACAAACTTCTTGGCTTAAGCAACACAGATCTGTTCTCTTTCAATTCTGGAGGTCAGAAGCCATAAATCAAGGTGTCAGCAGGACCACATTCCTTCTGGAAGCATCCAAGAACAATCAATTTCTTTGTCTTTTCCAGCTTCCAGAGGCCACCTACATGCCTGGGCTGGTGGCCCTGCTTCCTTGCATCACTCTAACCTCTTGCTTCTACCTTTATGTGTCCTACTACTCTCTCTGAGCTCCTGCCTCCCTCCCATAAGGATTACATGGAGCCCATCCAGAAAATCCAGGATCATCTCCCCATCTCAAGATCCATTTCTTATTCACATCTGGAAAGTCCTTTTTGCCATAAAAAGTAACATTCAGATGTTCCAGAGATTAGGACATGGACCCAGGTGCCATCTCTCTCTGATGTGGGCCTCAGTTTACACTTTAGGAAAATAAGAGCATTGGTCCTGCCCTGTCCTCCCTGTCACCCCTGCTCTGTGGAGCTCTCCCCAAGTCAGGAGTATTGGGTGGAGACCAGCGGGTTGGGTCCTGACTGCTCAACCCCCCTAGCCTCCAAATTCTGACAATCTTGTCACTGGCAGTTGTAGCCCCAGGACCTGGCTATTCCTCAACCCATGCCCCAATACTCCACCATTCCTTCCGTTTCCTGAGTGGTTCTGATGCAGGACTTTTTCTTGGCCCCTTCACTGGACTCACAAGAGGGGTGCTCTGTTTATTCAGTCCGCCACACTCAGCCCCTTGCAGGAGGGAGCACATGAGTGAGTGAGTGCGGGATCCAGTTGGCTGTTCCAGGTACTGGCAGCAGCAAGCTCCATGAAGGGCCTGCAGCCAGTCCAGGTGTGAGCGAGCAAGTGCAGGATGCAGCCAGCTGCTCTGGGTGCTGGCAGGAGCAATCTCCATGTGGGGCCTGTGGCAATGCCCAGGTGGGGATGCCCGCAACCCCAGAGCCCCAGAGGGGGTGTTACAGTGCTCTCCTAGTTCTGCTGTCTACAGATGGTGGTGTGTTAGCAGCTCAGTTGGCCCCTTACCTCATCACATGGGGTCGTTGCCCTCTGCCAGCAAGGGCAAAGGGCCAGTGTGACAGCCTTTCTGGGTACCCACACTCAGTGGGTCCTGGGCCCTTGCCTGGTGCCCAAGAAGAATGAGGTTGTGCAGACAACTGAAGGATGGTGAAGGTGGAGAACTGTATTAAGCAATGAAAACAGCTCTCAGTGGAAAGGGGAGCTGTAGAGGGGATGGAAAGGGCCAGTCATCTTCCCCGGAAGTCAGGCCATCTTTTCTGTAGTCCAGGGTCAAACGAAACAATATATGTAATGGGGTTCAGCTTCTGACCCAAGGAACTGCATAGAAGGCTGTGGCACTGGCCCTTTGCCCTTGCTGGCAGAGGGCAACCACCCCATGCAACAAGGCAAGAGGCCAACTGAGCTGCTAACACACCAGCGCATCTCTTCCCGGAAGTCCAGTTGTCTCCTCAAAATTCAACCATCTTTCCCTCTACTGACTGAGTCAGGGGTCTTTATATGCACAGGATGGGGAGTACATGCTGATTGGTGAGTATGCAAAATAGATTAAAGTGAAGACACCACTCAACAGTGGGCACAACAGTGTAGAAAACCAGTTAGGAAAGGGTAATTATATGTAAAATAGGTGAAGAGGGGATCAATCAGAGGAAAGCATGACAAACGGGAAGACAAGTTCTCAATCTGGTCTGAGGATTTAACTTGTAGCTTGGCTTTCAGGATTTAAACTGGCTTTGGCTTGGATGTGGGGTTTTACCAGGGACCTGTCCCTATTTGCCTAGGCATTTGGCTGCCCCCGTCCCTCTCATTTCCCCCTCTGAAGAGGTACAACTACCTGTTGTTAGAATAGGGACAAAGACAATCTTAACTGCTTCCTGCTGACAGGGGGTGCTGTTTTGAGCAAACAGCAATCAGAGCTCCCTCAGAGGCCTATTTAAAGGTCCTGGTCAAAGACAGCCATCATTCAAGGCTCTGGTTACATCACTGTTTGGAGTCTGATGGCCTCTAAGTGAGAAAAAACAATTTGGGTTATTAGATGACATGTATCAAAATGGAACAAGGGGTTAAGGACAGCTCAAAAATCCCAAGGCTGCTGACACGCCCAGGTAACTAGTGGCTATAGTTATGCCTGCTAAAGTTTGGGTAATGGGGCTTGGCTTTGGTTAGCTCCCTTGGTCTCATTTTTTCAAAGAAACCTCCGGATTATAAGCACCCTATGTACCCCTATCACCTGGCAGGATTTGCAGGATAATTGCCCAGAACTAGAATATTGATTCATATTTTTACATTGCCCATCCCTTCTGTTTCTTCTGAGCTACAACCAGAGATCACTAGTTGGTTCACAGGAATAAGCAGGGTTAGCCTAAAATGTAGGCAAAAACTTAAAAACAACTGAGACTAGAATTTAATGACAAGTGTATGATACGTTTTGGAAACAAAATCATTTTTCTCTCTCCAGTCCTCATTTCTGTTAAAAATAAATCATAATAGGACCGAGTTCTTTGTGAAATAAACTTTAGTCTTATACTTGGCCTGGTAATTTGCATAAAGTGCAGAAAAACAATTATTTTCACATAGGCTTTTAAAACTGGCTTTGATAGAACTCTGTTCCACAAGGAATCTCAGATAGGACCTTTTAAAGCTGAGCCCAGCCATGGGTTTGTACTTTCAAATACCTAAGAGTTGGGCAAATTCTTCACTTCTTGAGGTCCCCAGATAGCATAGGGCTCCTGGGCCTGTTAGAAAATGACATTCTTTACTCACCACAGGTTACGAACCCTGTACAGGGACTGCGTAGACAAAGTATGAGGCCAGTTTTCCCAAGGAGCTTTTATTGGCTCTGCAAGTCAAGCTTGATTCCTGAAAGGAAAGCACACCATTCCAGTCAAAGCCTTGATAAAACAACCAGTTTCTCCAGTTGCATCCTGCTGCAAAAGAAAATGGATTCTGATTGCACTGATACAAATAACTATGTTGCTGTAAGTTAAGAATATTCACAAATAGTTTCCAAATTCTAGAGAAACCAGGCAGAGATAAATATGCTCCAAATTTTGTTCACAGAGTATGTCTTACTCAATTGTTAAAAGCTATAGATAGCTCAAAAGAAAAGTTTCCTTGACTCTGGAAAAAACAAAACAAGGATAAGCAAAAATCAAAAAGGATTACTTCAGTTTTCTATTAGTTCCGTTTATTCAGTTAACTCTTGTTCTCCTTGATATTCATGAGCATTTCAGGTCTTTATGACTCCTGTATGTTTTCCCTCTATTCCAATGTCACAATCTCCAAAGTCATTAGAAACCTGCATTTGAGGGTACCTTTCAAAGTCCAATAGCTGATCACAAATTATCATTTGAAAAGGGTCAAAACAGGACAATAACTGTCTGTGAATGACAAAATGTCCTTGAGTAGTCACATTCAAAAACACAACTGACAAAGAAATTTGGTTTTCTCTGTGGTTTACAATAACTTAACACAATAACTTTAATTATGATTCATAGCATATACTCAGACATTTGAGTTTTAGAAATTCCATACAATTAAGCCAGGTATGGTGGCTCACACCTGTATTCCCAGCACTTTGGGAGGCTGAGGCAGGTGGATCATGAGGTCAAGAGATTGAGACCATCCTGGCCAACATGGTGAAATCCAGTCTCTACTAAAAATATAAAAATTAACTGCATGTGGCAACATGTGTCTGTAGTCCCAGCTACTTGGGAGGCTGAGGCAGGAGAGTGGTTTGAACCCAGAGGGTGGAGGTTGCAGCGAGCCGATATAGAGCCACTGCACTCCAGCTGGGTGACAGAGCAAGACTCTGTCTCAAAAAAAAGAGAGAGAGAGAGAGAGAGAGAGAGAAAAAAAGAAAGAAAAGAAAGAAAGAAAGAGAGAGAGAGAGAGAGAGAGAAAGAAAGGAAGGAAGGAAGGAAGGAA
>NW_016107394.1:2022601-2024067 GCF_001604975.1 Cebus imitator
AAAAAAAAAAAAAAAGACAAAGAGAGACCCTGAGGAACTATCCCAGATTGGAGGAAACTAAGAGGACATGACAACTAAATGCAACCTGGAATCATAGACTGAATCCTGGGCCAGAGAAAGGACGTTGGTGGGGAAACTGGTATAAAGGGCATAAATCTTGTAGATTAGTTACTTGTACTGCAATATTAATTTCCTCATTTTTTAAATAACTGGGCTTTATTATGTAATATGCCAACATTTGGGGAAGTTGAATAAAAACATACAGGAAATCTTTTGACTATGTTTTGCAGTTTTTCTACAAGTCTAAAATTATTTAAAAACACAAAGTTTAAAAAATCAAATAAACATAATTGCTTGAAACAGTAATTATTTTATTATATTCCACGATGTTGTGAGTCAGGAATTTGGGCAAAAGTCAGCCAGGCAATTCTTCTGCAAAGATACCTACAACACATTCAAAGTCACAGGCAGCGGTTGGAAGGAAGGGAGGGCATTGAAAAGAAGAGAAAAGTCACAGGCAGGTGCAATGGAGGGAGGGCAGAGGGCTGCTGATTATGGTACAGGACTCATCCATGATGGAGCCCTGGGGAGGCAAGAGCTTCATAGGTAGACACCGGCCTTGTCACCTCAGACTCACCTGTGGCAGGACCAGGTACTGAGGCCAGACTGAAAGCACAGGCTCTGCCCCTTTTTTTTGAAAAAATAACAAAGTTTCTTTCTCTTGAAAACATGAAGTTCTTTCCTAACTTTGTTCTTTTGCTTTTTTTCTCTCTCCCTCCCTCACTCCCTCCCCTTCCTACCCCACCGCACTCTGTCTTTTTCTCTTTCTTTCTCTGACAGGGTCTTGCTCTGATGCCCAGGCTGGGGTGCAGTGATGCCATCATGGCTCATGGCTGCCTCAATCTCCAGATTTCAAGCAATCATCCCAGCTCAGCCTCCCAAATGGCTAAAACGACAGGCTTGCACCACCACGCCTGGCTAATTTTTGTATTTTTGTGTGCAGATGAGGTCTCCCTGTATTGTCCAGGTGGTCTCAAACTCCTGGGCTCAAGTGATCCGTCCACCTTGGCCTCCCAAAACACTGGGATTACACGTATAAGCCACCACACCCAGCTTGCTAACTTTGTTTACATTGGCTAATGAAAGAGTTTTAAGTTTAGACCCTACAAGGTATAAAGAAATAACTTTAGTTATGCTATCAGATGTTCCGTGATACTCAAATGTGCAACTGTGGATAACTTGGGTTCATGAGGTTTTTGGATTGTCAAAAGAATAACTGTATGATGAAACTACGCAGAAAAAGCAAAGTACAGAACAGTATGCTACCATTTGTGCACAGGAATGGGATATATGTGCTATAAATACATTGAATTTATTGGACTTATACCCAGGGACCAGAACTCTCAGTGGCCTCATGTTCATACTTTTGCAAGCACATGTATAGTATCCTTTTTTTTTTTTTTTTT
>NW_016107394.1:2024087-2046748 GCF_001604975.1 Cebus imitator
TGAGCCACCGCGCCCGGCCTCGATCTCTTGACCTCATGATCCACCCGCCTCGGTCTCCCAAAGTGCTGGGATTACAGGCTTGAGCCACCGCACCTGGCTAATTTTTGTATTTTTAGTAGAGACAGGATTTCACCATGTTGGCCAGGCTGGTCTTGAACTCCTGACCTCAAGTGATCCACCTGCCTTGGCCTCCCAAAGTGCTGGGATTACAAGCATGAGCCATGACACCCGGCCTCATTTTTGTATTTTTAGTAGAAACGGGGTTTCACCATATTGGCCAAGCTGGTCTCGACCTCCTGACCTCGTGATCTGCCTGCCTTGGTCTCCCAAAGCACTGGGATTACAGGCGTGAGGTACTGAACCCGGCCCCAAAATTTTCATAACCCCAAACCAAAACTCTGGAACCATTAAGCAGTAACTCCACATTGTCCCCTACTTCCACCCTCCCGCCCCTAGTAACATCTAATCTACTTTCTGTTTCTTTGAATTTGCCTATTCTAGGTTCTTACATAAGTGGGATCATACAATTTTGTGTCTGGCTGACTTCATGTAGCACGTTTTCAAGGTTCATCCATGTTGTGTCATGTATCAGAACCCCATCCCTTTTTACGGTTGGATAATATTCTGTTGATGTATATACCACATTTTGTTTTTCCATTCATCTGTTGACAGACACCTGGGTGTTTCCACGTTCTGGCTAAATGAATAATGATGCAATGAATATTGGCATACAAGTATTGTCTGAGTCCTTGAGAATGGAATTCCTGGATCATATGGTAATTCTATGTTTAGATTTTTGAAGAACTACCAAACTTTTCAGTGACTGTCTGTGTTATTTTACATTCCCACCAGCAATATATGAGGGTTCCAATTTCTCCACATCTTTACCAGCACATATTTTCCATTTTGGGGTTGGATAATGGCCATCCTAAGGCATTTGAAGTAGTATCTCATCGTGCTTTGGATTTGCATTTTACTTTTTGTTTGTTTGTTTTTGAGACAGAGTTTTGTTCTTATTGTCCAGGCTGGAGTGCAATGGTGCGATCTTGGCTCACCACAACCTCTGCCTCCTGGGTTCAAGTGATTCTCCTGCCTCAGCCTTCTGAGTAGCTGAGATTACAGGCATGCACCACCACGCCCAAGCTAATTTTGTATTTTTAGTAGAGACAGGATTTCTCCATGTTGGTCAGGCTGATCTCGAACTCTTGACCTTAGGTGATCCTCCCTCCTCGGCCTCCCAAAGTGCTGGGATTATAGGCGTGGGCCACCCCGCCTGGCCAGATTTGCATTTTCCCAATGGCTAATGATGTTGGGTATCCTTTCACGTGCTTCCTTGCCATTTGCACATCTCCTTCGGAGAAATATCTATTCAAGTCCTTTGCCTATTTTCTTTTTTTACACAGAATACAAATAAAAGTTTATTGTACAAAATTAAGGCCTTCATATTTCATAGTTCACCAAGGCTAAAGAAACACTAGTTTAAGTCCTTCACAAAAATTTCACTTTCACTCCCCCTAATCTCTAACTATTAAAATGACCCAACTAAATGCTATCAAAACAAACACATAATACCAAGTCCTTTAAAGACAACTATCCCAAATGTTATTTCTTGGCATAGGTGATCTTCATAGCATGGGATGGTGTGATCTTAAATCCCTGTAAAGCATCCCTGGCAGCTCCAGCCTGCCCATCATTTTCAAATTCAACAAAAGCAATGTCATGCCTCCCTGGTACTAGACGTACTTCCTTGAAGCCAGGGAACTGATTAAACAGCATGGATAACATCATCTCCTTAGTCTCTTCTGGTAAGTTATTAAGGAATAAAATATAGTTTGGAGGGTAATCAGGGACCTGAGGATTTGGTATTGAATTTCCTTGGCTATTGGCTGAATTTGGAGTTCCCTGGCCAGGCGTTTTGTTTGTGGTCGTTGCAGTCTGTTCCACAGCTTTGGCTTTTTTCTTTTCTTTGTCAGCAAAAGTGCCACGCATTTTAGATATTATATCCGAATCTGTTTTTGCATACTGTATTCACATTGGTTTACCATAAAATGGAAATCCTTGTAACTGTCTCAAAGCATTCGTGGGTAAGCCCAGTTCCTTAAATATGACAAAGGCCTGCCCCCTCATCTTCATTGTCTTTAAAGCCACAGTGTCCACCACATGACCAAACTGAGAAAACAGGGCATAGAGGGATCTCTTCAATTCTACCTTTTTAATTTTGTCATTCATATTGTTGATATAAATTGTATGATTTGGTCTGATATCCATGTTTGTGTTAAATTCTTCAAAAACAGACAATAAATAATCTAAGGCGTACGCTGTCCCTCGCCATATATAGTATCCTTAACTTAAATGTACCATTATATACATTCTAGTGTTATCAAAATTTACATAAATATTATCAAGTCAGATAAGTTATTCTGTGCCTTAGTATTTTCATTTCATATTTGGTATATGTGTGTGTATATACACACATACTTATATATATTTAAATAAGATATACATTCACACATCTAAAACAATGTGCAGAGGTTTACAGAGAAAGGTCTCATGCCTAATCCTGTCCTTTTCTGGCAGGTGACCACCTTATTAATTTCTTTTCATACCTTGCCACAGAATTTTCACTTGCAAATACAGATATTCTTTTTTTTTTTTTTTAATGACAGAGTCACGTTCTGTTGTCCAGACTGCAGTGCAGTGGCATGATCTTCGCTCACTGCAAACTCCGCCTCCTGGGTTCAAGTGAGTCTCCTGTCTCAGCCTCCCAAGTAGCTAGGATTACAGGCGTAAGGCATAGGATTACACCACACCCAGCTAATTTTTGTATTTTTAGTAGAGATGGGGTTTCACCATGTTGACCAGGCTGATGTTGAACTCCTGACCTCAAATGATCCGCCCACCTCGGCCTCCCAAAGTGCAGAGATTACAGGCATGAGCCACCACACCTGATTAACACAGTCATTCTAATTCATTTTTTACACAGATTGTTTTTTTACATAGCATTCTTCTACACCTTTCTTTTTCCACTTAACAATGCACGTGGAGATTTTTCCATATTTGTACATTAGGAACTTTCTCTTTGTTACCACATTAAATTCCATTAGGTATGAGGTGGGAAATTAAAGAAAGAAAAGAAAATTAAAAATCAAAAAGGGAATAAAACAAGTCTTCTGTATTAGGCTGAAGGCAGTTAACAGGCAAAGCCCAGGCCCAGGGGAAACCTTGATAACATTACCTCAGAAGCCAGAGTTCAGAGGAATGTGCTCTGGAGACTTTTCCAGCATTCCCTCAACATAAGGAGGGAAACCAAATTTTCCTTATACCCTTACCTCTATAGTATGAGTAAGCTTAGGAATCTGTAGGTATCTATCTCCTGTATAACTTCACATAGTCTGTTTTGTATCTAAGTAACACAGTGAAGGCACGAGAAATGTCTAAGCAGGCCGGAACTGCAGACAGCAAGGAGCCAGGACAAAGGCCAAAAAATAAACTCATGCAGCACTGTCCAAACCGGCCCAAGTCCAAGATAAGGGACACCTGGCCCGTATACCAAGCATCATATGTAAGCCTGTCGCAGTTTTGATTAACTGCTTTTATTCTCGCTTCTGTAAACCTGCTTCCTGCTTCATGATTTCGGGGCCCTGGATGCATAAAAGACACTTGTTCTCTTTGTCCATTGCTCAGACTTTCTGTATGCAAATCCACTGAGCCGGTGTACACCTGAAATAAATCCTCCTGTAACCTCATTGGTCTCCGGTTCCCTGATTTCTCGCAACAGGTAGATGTAGCATAATTTAACTGGGTCCTTATTCAAAGACAATTGAGCTATCTCCTAGACAAAGCCTTATCCACCTTCCCTAACAGAGGGTCTAATCAAGCAGGCAGAATGGGGTTATAAAGTGGGTGGGGAGGTGGGAGAGACTCCCCATCAGGCTCCGGAGAGTGACTGAATTTCATTCCTCTGGTTTCCTGGTCTGGTCCCTAGAAGGGTTCACATTCCCAGGTGGGCTGAGGATGGAGATAAGGCCTTGCCACAGGACAGAAGGGAAGGTGGGGATGAGAGGTGGGAGGCAAGATAGTGCCTCCCCATCGCCTGACAGGCTGGGTTCTCTGATGTCTTTGCCTCCATGGCCCAACCGCCCGCTGTTCTTACTCAGCCCCCTCCTCCATTTGCCACTGACCTGTTGGCCTCCCCCTAGCTCTGAGCCTGACTCTCCCTGGGTAATTTCCTGAGATGCCCACCCCCTTGCCTCCCACAGCATCTGCTCTGGGACCATGAACGAGAGCTGACGGCTCCATGGCCTTTGCTGGCCCCAGCTCAGATTCCCTGGGCATCTAAACCTCAGCTGCCCCAGGATAGGAGGATGGGCTGAGCAAGCACAAGTCTGAGGCTGTCTAGAGTCCCACCCCTGCATCAGCAGGCCATGACCTGTGGTTTCACCTTGTGCAAATTTGAGAGGAATTGCATAAAATACTGAAGAAATAAAAGAGGGGAAGTCCATAGGGGTGGCGGCTTCCTATAAGTCACAGAGAAAGCTGGTGGCAGAGCCTGAACCTAGAGCTCTGTTGGGTGGGAAACAGGTGGGTACTGCCTCCAAGCCGGGGAAGGGCTCCTTCTCACCTCTACATACCTCTCCTTTCTTGGCTCAGCTGCCCTGTGGGGGATGCAGGGTGGGGAGGGCAGAGATCTGGGCCTGGGAGGGGGACAGTACACAATCTTGTGGCTGCTGCCCTTCCCTCAGGCCTTGTCCACCTCTGACTGTGGGTCTCTGAGAGGAACAGATGGGCATGGCCTGGCAGGTGACCCAACTGCTGCTTCTGGCTTTGGTGACCGCTGCAGGGAGCGCCCAGCCCAGGAGTATGAGGGCCAGGATGGGCCTGCTGAATGTCTGCATGGACACCATGCACCACAAGGCACAGCCCGGCCCCGAGGACAACCTGTATGGCCAGGTGAGGATAAAGTGGGTTCTGCGGCAGGGGAGAGGGCTGCCTCTGATAGACAAACGTTAGTGGGGTGGAGAAGCCAGCTGTGGGAGGTGATGAAGGCAGGAGGATGGCTGCTGTGATCCTGGAGGGTCTCCCCACCAGAGGCCATCAAATCTAAAATAATAAAGAGACCACATACCTAACAGCCACTATGAGCCTATGACTCACATGCTTTCACTCATGCCATGTTAGTGAATAAGCCCAAAGGGCAGGGTGGGTGTGTGGTGGTCTCCACTTATGCAAATGAGGAAATAGGCCCACAGAGGGTGCAGGTGCAAGTGGGAACTGTGGAGAGGGATTGTCCATACTTTCCCAGGCTTAATTACATGTCAGTCCACAGAGCTCAATGGCACAGTAGAAGAGGAGCTGGGCCCCTCATGGTCATGGTGCGGCCAACACGTACAAACAGGCCAGCTTCCCACCCCCATTAGGTACTGAAGAGACAGTGACCAATCAGATATGCTGGGGAGACTTCCCAGTGAAGAGGCCATTGGCCTTGGCCTGGGAAGATAAGTAAGAGTTTCCCAGGAGGAAAAAGCAGGAAAGGGCAGCCTGGCGGAGGACAGCATGCACTCAGGTCAGAGGGTGATGGCATGAGCCATGGTGGGTCCAGTGTGGCCAGAGCCAAGGGTGCTGATGCCCAAAAAGTAGGGGAGGGAAGGCCAGGGTCCCCATTCCACAGGTAAGGCCACTGAGGCAGCTCGGGGAGGGCGAGCTTGAATTTGAACTCCAGGCTCAGGAGAGTGCCTGCATTTCATTCCTCTGATCTCCTGGTCTGCTTCCTAGAAGGGTTCACATTCCCAGAGGGCTGGGATGTGCCCAGGGGAAGCCTGTGGCATGGACAGGATCTGAGGGCTAAAGTGAAGAGAGGACAGCCCGGAAGCCCGGTGACATCTGAGTCATTCCCAACATTCCATTTGTTTTCTTTAAAAAACCGTGGTAAAATTAGAAAAAAAAAAAAAAAAAGAAAAGATACAGAACATAAATATCCCATTTTAGCTGTTTTTAACTGTCCAGTTCAGTGGCATTAAGTATGCTCATGTGGTGCAACCATCACTACCATATTCATCACCTGACCTATTTCATCCTCCAAAACTGAAACAGAAACTCTGTGCCCACCACTTCATTTACTTTTCAGAACCTCCTAGGGCACCTCCTCTTTGCCAAAAAATGGTGTAGATGTAGACCTTTGAGGGAGATAGATGATTATAATTCTCAGGGCTGTGAGCTATATAATATATGAGTGATGATATTTGCAGAGCCCCTACTATAGCCAGAGAGTTCTTTCCATTATATAGGTATTGATCGACTTACGACCTGTGCAACTTACGACCATTCGACTTTACGACCACAATCGCTAGCCACGACTGCTCCACGTCTGGCAGCGCAAACGTTGCCCATCTGGGCGTACGACAGTGCGGACCAGCTTCCGGCAGCACTACCATCTCCGCGTACACCATTTCAACTGTTATCCCAGACTCGGTACAGCAATTTGTGTTTTGTGTCTTGGATATTTTTAATCAAACCCCTCCCAATAAATTTCTTATACATTTCGAAGCAATGGACCCAAACGTCGAACGATTTGCAAGGATTGAACGGATGGCACGTGATGTGTTCTGTCCGTATTGTGAAATTTATGAAGAAAAAAAGAAACATACAATTCAGACAAAGCTCACCATGTTTATGAAAAAACCAACTCCGGTAACCCCAACTGCTGCCACAGATGATGACATCAACGATCCACAGCCAAGCACCAGCGGCCAATAAAATGTTTCATACATGTTTATATATTTTGATATGTTTTACAATTGGGAAAATGTTTCCTATGGTATTTTTTACACATGTATTTTGTATTTTTATATGTACCTGTATTTTGTAATTTTGTATGTTTTGCAAATATTAAACCAGTTCTACTGGTAATGCAGTGTTTTACTTAAACCTGACGAATGTAAAAATAAGAAACAAAATGGTGTAGAGATGATACAAATGGCATAAAATGAACAAAGAAAATTATGATATATAACAATAATAAAAGAAAATTATGATAAAATATGACTTAAAGATTTTTATAATATCATTTCACAGTACTGTACATATAGCCTACTCAACTTACGACCAAATCGTGCTATGACCGGTCTGTTGGAGCCGATCGTGGTCGTAAGTCAAGCACTAGCTGTATTCACTAACCCTTTCAGAGGCAGAAACTCCTGACTCTGACAGGCAAGACCCATGTCTGCCAAACCCCAAGACCCATGATGTGCAAGGGGTCTTGCAGGGATACCAAGAGTTGGAGATGCAAGGAAACGCAAGTGTGAAGTCGGGCAGCCGGGGAAGCATGTTGTGTGTCACCCAGCACCAGGTGTGGCCCAGAGTGTGAGAGATGGGTAGATCTGGCTCCACTCCCATGGATTTCCTTACTGTTTCTCCTGGGTGCTCAGGCCTGTCACACCTCTGCCATCATTTGACCCTAGATGCGAGGGTTCAGCCCAGAAATTTTAAGCAATTGATTCCTGATTTCTCAGGTTTCCTGAATCCTGGCCTAGAGTGATTTCCAAAGAGAAATCTCCACCATTTCTGCTTGGCTTACCTCCTTGTATTTACCTTTCTAGGATGGCCTTTCCTACATTTAGTCAAGTCCAGGTTCAGGCCTACGTGCAGGCTATAGATCTTCTCTTTCCACACCACTCCCAGTATCTATCTGGAGTCTCCTCGCCTGGACCTCCAGACCCTGGGAAAGCCAGACCTCCACCATCCACCACAACCTGGGGCCAGATCCCTCTCCTCTCTGTCCTGAGCTAAATCATTTTTCTTATCATACGGAGTTCACTCTGTCGCCCAGGCTGGAGTGCAGTGATCTAGGCTCACTGCAAATTCCACCTCCCAGGTTCAAGCGATTCTTCTGCCTCAGCCTCCTGAGTAGCTGTGACTACAGGTGTGTGCTACCATGCCCAGCTAATTTTCATATTTTTAGTAAAGATGTGGTTCCACCAGATTGCCTAGGCTGGTATCGAAATCCTGACCTTGAGATCCGCCTGCCTCAGCCTCCCAAAATGCTGGGATTACAGGTGTGTGCCACTGTGCCCTGCCTAAATCTTAAGCCCACTATTTACCATGGGTATAGGTCACTTAAACTGTAAAAATGGAGCTAAGGGTTGGTGCTGAGTTGTTGAGAAGATAAAGTACAAAAGCCTCAGGGACTTTGCACCTATGACTTTCTGCCTAGAGTGTTCTTTGTCTTCCCTGTACACACAGACTTCCCACCCACTAAAACCGTACCCTCCCTAAGGGTAGGGTAGAGATGTTATTTGTTTTGTTCACAGCAGTGTTCCTAGGACCTAGCAGTGTCTGATGTATATTAAGCACTCAGTTAATATTGGCTGGATGCAAAATGAAAAATATAAATATACTGAATAACATAAAATAACTTTTTGAACAGTTAGAGCTGTACAAATAATAATTACTCTCCCAGACAGTGGCTCCCCGTCACCTCCTATATCCCCTGTATTACCCTCTGTTAAAAGTCAAAATTAACTAGGCATGGTGGCTTATGCCTCTAATGGGATTTGAGACACTGAAATGAGAGGATTGCTTGAGCTAAGAAGTTTGAGACCAGCCCAGGCAACATAGTGAGACCCCATCTCCACAGAAACATTTTCAATTAGCTAGGGGTGGTAGCATGTGCCTGAATCCCAGCTCCTTGGAAGCAGAGGTGGGAGGATTGTTTGAGCCCAGGAAGAAGAGGCTACAGTGAGCTATGATCACACCTCTGTGCTCCAGCCTTGTCAACAGATCAAGACCCTGTCTTAAATAAATAAATAAACAGTGAAAAAAGCACCAATATTGTAATTGCCTCTGTCCCAAGGTGGGGGTTCCTCAATGGCCCTCCCCAGCAAGTGTTCCTCTGGATGACCTACCTGGGGCAGAGGATCCAGAATATGGAGGAAATGGCTGTGGTGGGGAGGGTCTCAGTCCTGTATCTTTCCCACCCAGTGCCGTCCCTGGAGGAAGAATGCCTGCTGCACGGCCAACACCAGCCAGGAGCTGCACAAGGACACCTCCCGCCTGTACAAGTTTAACTGGGAGCACTGTGGCAGGATGGAGCCCGCCTGGAAGCGCCACTTCATCCAGGACACCTGTCTCTATGAGTGCTCACCCAACCTGGGGCCCTGGATCCAGCAGGTATGAGTGCTGTTTCCACAAACATCACCCTCAGCAGACGGCAGAGCCTGCCAGCCACTTGCAGGGAAGGTTTGGTCCAGGAATTCGGGTCTGAGGGTGGTGGAGGCCCTCCCCCCTCCCACAGCTCTGGTCCCCTTCAAGCCTGCAGCTGCTGAGATACGTGGCTGCCAGGAGCCTTCCCTCTCCTCCCCACCCAGGTCAACCAGAGCTGGCGCAAAGAACGCATCCTGAACGTGCCCCTGTGCAAAGAGGACTCGAGCGCTGGTGGGAGGACTGTCGCACCTCCTACACCTGCAAGAGCAACTGGCACAAAGGCTGGAATTGGACCTCAGGTGAGGGCTGGGAGGAGACCAGATGAGGAGTGGGAGTGGGGCTTTGGGGTTGGGAGGGGTGCGGTCTGGCCCAGAAGCTAAGGGTCTCATGGTCTCCTCCCTCAGGGATTAATGTGTCCAGCCGGGGCCCTCTGCCGCACCTTTGAGTCCTGCTTCCCCACTGCAGCCGCCCTTTGTGAGGGCCTCTGGAGTCACTCCTACAAGGTCAGCGACTACAGCCGAGGGAGCGGCTGCTGCATCCAGATCTGGTTTGACTCGGCCCATGGCAACCCCAACGAGGAGGTGGTGAGGTTCTATGCTGTGGCCATGAAGGCTGGGGCTCCGTCCCGTGGGATTTTGGGACCGTGAACATTGGTTCCTGATCCAAGAAGGGTCCCCTGGGGTTCCTCCGACAACTCATTCTAATAGACAGATCCACGTGTGTCTTGTGTCTTGTAATTTGGGGACGAGTGGGTTGGAGGGACACAATGCTTCATCTTTTCCACTGATAAGCCCCAAATCAGACTGGAACTAGCCTGACGTTCACTGGGAAGTAGGGTGTAGAGGTTGAGCTAGAATACAGTATCTGACCCCTTAGTCTGGGTCTCTTATTGCTGCGCTGGCTTTCCCCTCACACCAAGCTCATCCCACCCACAGTACATACAGGCAAAGACACAGATGGAGGGAAGGTGGGCAGAGGTAGCCAGTGAGTTATTGGGCTTCAAGTAGGGAAGTTTCTTTCAAGCTGAGAGTTTCTTTATCATTCCCTCACTAGATATGGGCTGGTTGGAGATATTGGTGGGGAGGAGGGTCTCAATGATGAACTAATTCATTCATTCATTTCAGACAGGAGTCTTGCTATGTTACCAAGGCTGGTCTTGAACTCCTGGCCCAGGCGATCCTCCCTCCTTGGCCTCTCAGAGTGCTGGGATTATAGGCATGAGTCATTGTGCCTGACGTACTTTTAAAAAAAAATGACAACTAATGTTGCAATTAACAATCTTTTACTAAGTGGAATGTTGTACTTAAATTCCAGAAGGATTATTGGGTCAAGAGTACATTTAATTTTGAGAGTTACAACTTTATGGGGGTTGTAGCAATGTGCCCCCCCTACACCAGCAAAGTATGAGAGTGCCCGTCTCTCCGCTGGGTGCGATGGCTCATACCTGTGATCCCAGCAGTTTGGGAGACTGAGGCAGGAGAATCTCTTGAAACCAGGAGTTCAAGGTCAGCCTGGGCAATATGGTGAAACCCTATCTCTACAAAAAACTAAAAAAAAATAGCTTAGCATGGTGGTATGTGTCTGTAGTCCCAACTAGTAGGGAGGCTGAGGCGAGAGAATCGCTTGAGCCCTGGGAGGCTGAGGCTACAGTGAGCCGTGATTGTGCCACTGCACTCCAGCTTGGGCAACAGAGCAAGACCTACTCTCAAAAAAAAAAAAAAAAAAAAGAAAAAAAAAAAAAAAAAAAAAAAAGAGAAAAAAAAAACAAAAAAAAAAAAAAAAAAAAAAAAAGAGGATGAGAGAGAGAAAGTGCCTGTTACTTCACAACTCACAACCTTGTCAATACGATATGCCATCAAACTTTGGTTTTCTGTTCATCTTACAGGTGGGGAAAAGGGCATCTCAGTGCAGTTTTCATCTGTCATTGTTCCTGAGGTCTGTCCATGGTGACCTATTGAGATCTTAAATTACTGTGTAATAATCCATTCTATGTGCACATCACACTGAATTCAGTCTCCTACTGACGGGCATTGGAAGGAATAGGTTTCTTTTATGATCCTGACATTGCTGACAGCCACAGGCCAGTTATTTGGTAGAATACCCCTCCATTTCGGTTAATCTGTTTCCTTATGATTCATTGAGGTGATGCATTTTGGGCATGAATATCCTACGTGGTTATCTCATGCATCATAATGGGAGCCACGTGGTGTGGGGTTTGCCTGTTCCTGGTGACATTAACTTCGATCTTTTGGTTGAGATCATGTCTGCCAGGTTTCTCCACTACACTTACCCCTTTGTAACTAGTAAATATGTTGTAGGGAGAAAATGGAGAACTAGAGATACTCTATTCATCAGTACCCTTCCACCTACATGTTCTACTAACTGATGGACCTTTTTTAAAAAAGTAAAACTAAAACCTAAACACGTCTTATGTTACAACTCTTCCACCAACCCTTCAATGCTTTCCAGTGGTGTCTATTGTAAAAACCAAACTTCTTCAATGGCATAGAAGGTGTGCCCCATCTCTGAGCCTTCAAGCCAAATCTTCCCTGTACCGCCTCTGTAAATGAGTTCCAGTCACACTTCTCATGTTGGGGGTCTTTACTCCAGCAACTCCTTCTCTGCATGCCTGAAATGTTCTTCATTAATCCTCTGCAGGCCTGCCCCTTGTGGCCACTTAGATGGTAACCTACACGTCCCCCTAAAATGACTTCTGACCGCTCAGCCTAACAAAGCCACCCAGCTGATTTCTCGTCACACCATTCTGTGCCCTTGTGCAGATTTTTGTCTACTGGGTTTGTTGTACACCTTTCCCTTAACAAAACATACTCTCCCGACAGCAGGGTTGTATCTATGTCATTTTATGCTCCAACCCCAGGGCCTGGGTCAGTGCCTGGCACTGAGAAGGTGCTCAGTAAGTTAAGGAATCACTGCATCCATTCTGTCAGTCAACTAATGCTTTCTGAGCATCCAGTCCACTGGCCCATGCTGGTCTCAGCTGACAGGAAGGAAACTGAGTTCTTTGCAAGGTCTGGTGGGGACAGACAGTTCTGAGAACCAGTAACTCTTAGAACAATGAGATGAGGCTTTCACAGAGGGAAGCACAGAGTGTGGTGTTGTTCTGCTGAAGCCCACAGAGGTCAGAGAAGGCTTCCAAAGGAGTAATGTTTGCCAAGAACAACAATGGCATTCTGCAGAGAGGTCTCAGCAAGTGCAAAGGTTTAGAGGTAATAGAAGTGCAAGCAGAATTCTAGGGTCGGTGAGATAGAAGTTATGAGGGGAGCTGGGCATGGTGGCTCTCGCCTATAATCCCAGAACTTTGGGAGGCCAAGGCAGGCAGATGACCTGAGGGTGGGAGTCCAACATGGAGAAACTCCGTCTCTACTAAAAATACAAAATTAGCTGGACATGGTGGTGCATGCCTGTAATCCCAGCTACTCAGGAGTCTGAGACAGGAACATCACTTGAACCTGGGAGGTGGTAGTTACAGTGAGCCAAGATTGCACTACTGCACTCCAGTCTGGGCAACAAGAGTGAAACTCCTTCTCAAAAAAAAAAAAAAAAAAAAAAAAAAAAAAAAAAAAAAAAAAAAAAAAAAAAAAAAAAAAAAAAAGGGTTATGTGGGGAGCGGGCAGCCGATTAGGCCAAAGAAGAAACACTCGATCTACATTCGTTAGGATGGTGCCCTGTGGGCCCCTCACAGAGCTTCTCTCCTGCAACTGCTAGGTGAAAGAAGTCAGGCTTAGAATCAGACTAAGATCTGTAGTTTCTGCAGCTGGGAAGATGAGTGCTGTGAGATTGCATGTGATGGGCTGGCACTCAGGGAAGAGCTCAGGTTTCTCTCCTCTCTAACTCTGAGGCCCTTCTTCTGTTCCCTGAGGCCCAGAATCTCCACCTCTGTGAGTCAAACAGCTTCCTATTATCTGCGGCTGGTCCTAGGTCAGCCTTCAGGTTGGGGTTGGAAGGAATGCCAATGGTTAACCTTGTGGTATTAAGCTTCCAGCTCAGGTAGATACTCTCTGGACTGGTTCCAAGCTGGCTGTTTGACTGTTGCTCCCTGCTGGACCTGGCACCCAGATTCCAGATAGGCACACCACCTCATCCTTTGGAGCAGGGCATTGAGGCTCCACAATTGGTGAGGACTCACCAGAGGAACTGAACTTGACCTCTAACCCAAACTTCCATTTGCTGGTTGCTTTTTCTGAAGCCATCATGGCCCAGGGGACTGGCTCAGGGAGCAGGTCTCACTCTTGCAGTGGAGGGGCAATAAAGTCTAGTGGATGATCAGCCCCCAGGCTGGGGGCAGAGAATGAGAGGGCAGGAGCTCCCTCTAGAGGAGCTCCCATCTTCAGGCGTTCCTAGACATCTGTCTACCCTTCTCTAGTCAGCACTGGGGTATAAAGGAGGAAAGGAGGCCTGAGGATTCCAGAGTTCTCCACCTGCTGAGGTCTTCAGAGGACTCAGCCCTCTGGAAAATACAAATTAAATTCTCAGCCCTCCAAACAACTGAATGGACACCTCTTGGCCAAAGAGACCCCAGAAAAACTTTAAAATCTAAGTTTCCCAGCCATAATGATAGGTCAATCACACCTCAGTACATACCTGCTTCCTCATGAACCATTACCAGGCTTCTTTCCAAAGAGTTAAAACAGAAATCATCAGCCCTAGAAAACCAAGATCTGGAGACTCTTTCACTGATTTCAACTTCAACCAACTGCCAGACTCCCTTCCCTTTCCCAATTTTGACATGAAAGCTGACCAGCTTACAAAACATTCCTTCCTGATCAATGACACTCAACCACGGACCAGTTCTGGCCAGTTTACAGAGGCAGCACACAAAGTGCTTTGGGTTCTGTTTTCCCCCTTTTGACATATAAAGGTGAATTCGACTGCATTTTAATGTCTCTACCTCAGAGTGAATATGGGACAAGTATAACATGTTTTCTTGGTACACATGTGTGCAACTCTCATATTCATAAATTTTCCTAAAACTTATTAAACATGTATGTTTGGCCAGGCGCAGTGGCTCACGCCTATAATCCCAGCACTTTGGGAGGCTCAGGCAGGCAGATCACAAGGTCACAAATTCAAAACCACCCTGGACAACATGGAGAAACCCCATCTCTATAAAAAAAAAATGTATGGGCCGGGCGCGGTGGCTCAAGCCTGTAATCCCAGCACTTTGGGAGGCCGAGGCGGGTGGATCACGAGGTCAAGAGATCGAGACCATCCTGGTCAACATGGTGAAACCCCGTCTCTACTAAAAATACAAAATATCAGCTGGGCATGGTGGCGCGTGCCTGTAATCCCAGCTACTCAGGAGGCTGAGGCAGGAGAATTGCCTGAACCCGGGAGGCGGAGGTTGCGGTGAGCCGAGATCGCGCCATTGCACTCCAGCCTGGGTAACAAGAGTGAAACTCCGTCTCAAAAAAAAAAAAAAAAAAATGTATGTTTAGCCAATTCATTTAGTGTAAAACCCCTGTCCCACCCTCACTTCAATTCCTAGCTTGTAGGTTGCAACCCATTATAAGAAATAAAGTTCTCCTTTCCAAATGTAAAGATCTCGTGATTTTAAGCCGACATAATTGACAACAAGAGTAGGAACCATGGAGTGGCCAGGTTCCCCCAGCGTAAGTGAATGCACTGGTGCCTGGTGGAGCCATTGACAGCTCAGTTGTCTCCCTGACAGCTTTGGGAAGAAGATGGGTAAGCTCTCTCCAATCTAAGATCTTCCACTTTTGAGTTGAGATCTCGAGGACTTCATTTTTCACCCTGATCCTTTCCATCCAGATCCTGTGAGGGCCATCTTTGTTGGCCCCAGGTTTCTAGTGGGAGTGCTCGGGAGCAGTTCAACCTGACTCATCCAGTCCATCAGGTTTTATGAGGATGCTTGCCCTCTAGTGGCACTCAAAGGAATATCTTATGCTCTTCTGGGGAACCTAAATTCTAAGCAGACAGTCCCCTGACCAGCCGCCATCAGGAACATACATGTTTCAGAATTATGAGAAAAAGTCTTGTGAATATTTTGGATATTGGAAAAAGCTAACCTGGAACAATTTAAAGGTTTATGGGCCAAAATGGAGAACTTTTGACAGAGCATTTGACATACTAAAATTAGAATATTTGCATGCACAATAAGAACAAAGAGGGTTCAGACCGGGCACGGTGGTTTCACGCCTGTAATCCCAGCACTTTGGGAGGCCGAAACGGGTAGATCACCTGGGGTCAGGAGTTCGAGATCAGCCTGACCAACATGGAAAAACCTCATCCCTACTAAAAATACAAAAATTAGCCAGGCCTGGTGGTGCATGCCTGTAATACCAGCTACTCAGGAGGCTGAGGCAGGAGAATCGCTTGAACCTGGGAGGCGGAGGTTGCAGTGAGCCGAGATTGTGCCATTGCACTCCAGCCTGGGCAACAAGAGCAAAACTCCATCTCAAAAAGGGAAAAAAAAAAAAGAACAGAGAGGGTTCCGGACCTCTCAGAAGCAACAGGAGGCCTAGGCCTTTTTTCTTTTTTTTGAGACAGGGTCTCACTCTGTCATGGTGACTGGAGTGTAGTGGCACGATCATGGCTCACTGTAGCCTTGACCTCCTGGGCTCAACCGTCCTCTCACCTCTACCTCCCAAGTAGCTGGACTACAGGCATGCACTACCACACCTCGTTAATTTCTTTATTTTCAATTTTTAATATTGTATAGAGATGGGGTTTCACCATGTTGCCCAGGCTGATCTCTACTTCCTGGACTCAAGGAATCCTCTCATGGGAGACCATTTTTAAGTGGCATTATGAGAGCTCTGAACAGAGTCAGGAGTCTCAGATAACCTCCTGAAATGAGACTAATTCAAAACTGAAGGAATCTAATTCAAAACTTGACCAGCATATTCAAATCTATCTGCCACTATTGACCAGATAGCTGGAGACCCTGCAAAAAGCCTTACAGCCCAACAAATTAATTCCCTGGCTGAAGTAGTAATCAATAATTTAATTGCTTTAGATTTTTTCTTAGCCAAACAAGAAAAAGTCTGTGCAGTGGCCTATAACACCTCTTGCACTTACATTAACACTTCAGGTGAAGTAGAAACTCATATAGGTTTGGGTATGGTGGCTCACACCTGTAATCCCAGCACTTTGGGAGGCTAGGGCCAGGGGATTGCTTGAGCTTAGGAGTTTGAGACCAGCCTGAGCAACATAGTGAAACCCCATCTCTACAAAATATACAAAAATTAACAGGCTGTGGTGGCACGTGCCTGTAATCCCAGCTATTTGGGAAGCTGAGGCAAGAGGATCACTTGAGCCTGGAAGACTTAGGTTGCAGTTAGTCCAGATCACGCCATTGCCTTCCAGACTGTGTCAGAGAAAGACTCTGTCCCAAAAAAAAAAAAAAAAAAAAAGGAAAAAAACTCAAATAGAAAGAAATTCCATGTAATCCCACCACTTTGGGAGGCTGAGGAAGGTGGATCACCTGAGGTCAGGAATTCGAGACCAGGCTGGCCAACATGGTGAAACTCCATCTCTACTAAAAATACTAAAAAACTAGCCAGGTGTGGTGACACACGCCTGTAATCCCAGCTACTTGGGAGGCAAGAGAATGCTTGTACCCGGGAGGCAGAGGTTGCAGTGAGCCAAGATTGCACCACTGCATTCCAGCCTGGGCAACAGAGCGAGACTGCTTAACTCTTAGGAAAAAACCTGGTAACAATTAGTAAGGAAGAGGGTGTACTGAGGTGTGACCAGCCTCCTGTCTCATCATAGCCAGGAAACTTAGATTTTAAAGTTTTTCTAGGGTCTCCTTGGCCAAGAGGGGTTTGTTCAGTCAGTTGATGGGGCTTTGGATTTTCTTTCTCCACATTTCCTCCTTTTAGCTGAGATCTGCCATAAGCAGTATTAATGGCCAAATTGGTTACAAGGTGAAACTCCCAAGGACATAAAACAAGACGAAAGAGAAACTTCATCCAGACTTTTTTTTTCAGGGACATTCAGCAAAGTTTATAATGGATCAGTTTGCTCGGCCATTTTGAATAGCAGGCTTACAGGTGTCCTAGGCCTGCACTCTATCCTAAGGTACCCCTCTTTATGGCAGAACAATGTAGAAAGACACACAAAGCACACTAGATTTACTACAGCTAGCCTCACAAGTCTAGCTAAGGCTAGCCTCACAAGTCTTTTTTCTCATTAATCAAAGCTTGCCTGTGGTAGGGTGGGAAAAGTGAAGAGCTCAGGAAAGCCAGAGAAAGACCCGCCTATCCCAGAGACAACCAAATCAGAAGTTCCGATGGCTGCTTGTCGGTTAAGAAGGGATCTTTTCCAGGAGTTGCATCAGCTCTTAAGTGTCCCTGTTTGGGGAACAAAAAGCTCCCCATGTCCCAAGATCCTGTACATGCTCAATTCTGTCACCCATGGCCATCAGCAAAGAGTACAAGGTAGATTAATCTAAAGAGAATAGCAATTAACATCTCATGGTGCTAAACCTGTTTTTAGCCAAGAGGAACTTACTGTGAGAGGGGCTTCTCACCCCCTAAATCTTAGAAGGGACTCTAACACTCCTAAATTGGGCCTTGAACCCAAGTTCAGTCAAGTGTCCTTGCCTTTTATGAAGAGGGGCCTTTAACCTACTCTGTCTTAGTAGAGACTGTAACTCCTCTAAGTTGAGCCTCTAACCCAATTCCATCCTTTACCTGGGTACCCTACCCTTACCCAAAGGTAGCCAATTGGTGCTGCAGTCTATTTCCTTTGGGTTGGGTGTCTCCTCAGTATCATTTCTTCAAAGTTCCGCAGGAAGGTGTTACCATAAAGGGATCCAGATCCAGACCCAAGAAGGTGAGCACAAGATACAGGTCACAAAGACCTTGCTGATAAAACAGACTGTTTGGTAAAGAAGCCAGCCCAAACCCACCAAAACCAAGGTGATGACCAAGGTGACCTGTGGTCATCCTCATCACTCATTATATGCTAATTATAATGTATTAGCATCCAGATCCAGATCCAAGAGAGGGTTCTTGGGTCTTGTACAAGAAAGAATTCGCAGTTCACAGAGTGAAGTGAAAGCAAGCTTATTAAGTAGGCAAAGGAATACAGAATAACTACTCCACAGGCAGGGCAGTGGCTAGAGCTGCTCAACTAAGGATACTTATCGTTACTTCTTGATTATATGCTAAACAAGGGGTGGATTATTAATGAGTTTTCTGGGGAAAGGGTGGCCAATTCCTGGAACTGAAGGTTCCTCTCCTTTTTAGACCATTTAAGGTAATTTCCTGATGTTACCATGGCATCTGTAATCATGGCGCTGGTGGGAGTGTCTTTTAGCATACTAATACATTATAATTAGCATATAATGAGTGATGAGGAGGAACACATGTCTCTTTGGTCACCATCTTGGTTTTGGAAGGTTTGGGCTGGCTTCTTTATCACATGCTATTTTATCAGCAAGGTGTTGGTGACCTGTGTCTTGTGCTCACCTCCAAGCTCATCCTGTCACTTGGAATGCCACACCTCCTGGGAATGCAGCCCAGTGGGTCTTGACCTCATTTTAACCAGCTCCTGCTCAAGATGGAGTTGCTTTGGTTGAAACACCTCTGACAGACCCACCAGAAGAGCCCTTCCGTTTGCATCAACATGTGTGATTGTTTATTTCACAGACACTGTGTGCCAAATGTTGGTACAGTGCCAACACCTCGCCTTCTTGGTTGTTGAGTTTCCCCATTACACAAAGAAGGAAGCAGGACCAGAGGGGAGCCTGGGAAATGGAGTTAGAGAGACACATCCTGGGTTGCTTGATTTAGGGGTTTAGAATGGGAATGACTTCTCCATAGATCTGAGAGAAGAAACTGCACACTGTACATAGTGGCTTCTTTTCTGCCAGCCCTAAACAGCTCAAGAAAAGAGAGTAGTCTCTCAGTTATGAGGCTGGATGTGAAGCTTTTTTTTTTTTTCTTTAAGAGAGGTCTTGCTATGTTGCCTAAGCTGGTCTCCAACTCTTGGGCTCAAGCAATGCTCCCACCTCAGCCTCCTGAAATGCCAGAATTACAAATGTGAGCCACTACACCTGGCCTGAAGCACCTCAGTTCATGCATCTAGCAAACCTTTGGGCTGTGTCTCTCATCCCCACTGGACATGATGTCTCCCTGTAACAATTATTTGGCTACAACGCCTTTAATATCCTGAACTTAGCCAAACAGTTATTTAAAAAGTCCGTATTCAGATATAACTAAAGAAGAAGCAGAAGTAATCTGTAATATGTGTTTCAGCATATAAATATTCATTTTGACTCCTTTAGCAGATAGCAGTCACCACCCTGTTTGCATTTGTTTTGAATCAGTGAGCCTGCAGCTGCCACGTGCAGACAGACAAGAGCTCTGACTTTAACTTATGCTTTTATTTTTTAATTTTTATCTCTTTTTAGAGATGAGGTCTCACTACATTTTCCCAGTTGGCCTCAAACTCCTGCACTCAAGTGATCCGCCTGCCTTGGCCTCCAAAGTACTGGGATTATAGGTGTGAACCACTGTTTTTTGTTTTGTTTTGTTTTGTTTTTTTAATTTTTTTTGAGACAGAGTCTTACTCTGTCGCCCAGGCTGGAGTGCAGTTGCGCGATCTCGACTCACTGCAAACTCCACCTCCCGGGTTCAAGCGATTCTCCTGCCTCAGCTTCCCAAGTAGCTGGGACTACGGGCGTGCACCACCATGCCCAGGTAATTTTTGTATTTTTAGTAGAGACAGGGTTTCACCATCTTGGCCAGGATGATCTGCATCTCTCGACCTCGTGATCCACCTGCCTCAGCCTCACAAAATGCTGGGATTATAGGTGTGAGCCACCACACCCAGCCTCAAGTTTTATACTAAATACTAGGCCATGGTTTTTCATTCACTCAATAAGTAGGTATTGAGTGTTTATGTAACTGGAACTCTTTTGGGGTTACAATTTAACTTGCTTTCTCGCCTCTAAATCATTATCACCTTAATGAGGAATAAACGCAATGATTTTTTTTTATCTTACCAAAATTCCTATCTAAGCAATATGGGGAGTCATGCCCTACAAATCATAAATTTTCATCAGATGGGTTTTATTTAATCCTACATATGATGACTTACTTTCCAACCTGACTCTGGCGTAACATGATGAGACAAGGAAGAAAAACAAAATATTTTAATATTTTTATCTCAAAACATGTTGGTTTTTTTTTTTTTTGCCATATCTTGAAACAGCCCTGCAAAGCTGTCCTTTGTGGGGGAAAATTTGCATCTGCTAAAAATCTCTATTAATATAGCTAGATCTTTTTATTCCAGGCCCTCCCAATCATAAAGAGATTAACTAAAAGTCTAGCACCTTTTACAGATCTGAATAGGAAACACTTGTCATTTACTGCCTCCAAGGGCAGCCACTATAAGACCTCAAAAGAACCTTGGTTAGACCCTACAGGGTCTAAGGAGTGCGTGGTGGGAGCTGCCTGCCTACGTTTCCATTTCTACTTCCCCACACCCATTGCTCTGTGCAATGAAATCTGGAGTCACTCCTTCAAGATCAGCAACTACGGCTGAAGGAGTGGCCGCTGCATCCAGATGTGGTTCAACTTGGCCCTGGGCAACCCCAACGAGGAGGTGGCAAGGTTCTATGCTGCTGCCATGGGTGGGGCTAGGTCCTGGGCAGCCTGTCCTGTCCTGCTCAGCCTGGCCCTAACGCTGCCCTGGCTGTCAGATGACCTCCTTTTACCTTCTGATACCTGGATATCCCTGCTCTGTTCAGCCCCATAGCTCCCTGAATGGGGGAGCTATGGGGGAGCTTTGGTTCCTGCTCCATGATCGGGCCTCTGACAGCCACTTTGAATAAACCAGAAATTTCACATATATCTTGAGAATTATTCAGGTATGAATGTGAATGTGACTGTTTTGTTTCCCAATTCTCGTTAATTGAAGCCAGTTAGACTGGGCCAGTTCCCAGCTCTGACACTTGCTATGAACTAGCCTGATACTTAACTATTCTTCTAACTTAGGAGACATTCATAGCTCTTAATTTCATTTTTCACTATAGCGCCAATCTAGAGCCAAGTCCAGGCATTTTTCTTTTTTTGAGACAGGGTCTCACTCTCTCACCCAGGTTGGAATGCAGTGGCACAATCTGAGCTCACTGTAACATCTGCCTCATGGGCTCAAGTGATCCTCTCACCTCAGCCTTCCAAATACTTGGGGCTACAGGCATGTGCCACCATACCTGGCTAAATTAAAAAAAAATTTTTTGTAGAGAGGAAGTCTTTCAATGTTGTCCAGGCTGATCTCAAACCATAAGACTCAAGCAATCCTCCAACCTCAGCCTCCTGAGTAGCTGGGACAACAGGTGTGAGCCTCCATACTCAGCTGATAAATATAACATAAAACATGTATTATACATATAAGAGTAGAGACAGGGTCTCACTATTTTACCCAGGTTGGTCTCGAACTCCTGGGCTGGTGTGATCCTTCCAAAATGCTAGGATTACAGGCATGAGCCACATGTGTCTGGCCACAAGTCATGTGTACTTCTTGCTCAAGCTACAATGTTTAATATGGGTTGTCAGGGGGATTCTGTTTATTTCTCATTCCTGGACTACATTAGCAGTCAAGGAGATTCTGTTTCTCACTTGAGAACCCACACTGATGGAAGCTCCATCTTCCATGAGACAGGAAGAGGGAACTTGGTGAATTCCATAAGGCTCTTCAAATTTCCACCCATCACTTATTTCATTGGCCAAATCAAGTCATGAGCATGCCTAAATTCAAGAAGGCCAGGAAAACATAATCCTCTCATGTACTTGGAAGGAGAGGAGAATCACAAGGTTTTCAATAGACCTAATAATGACTACAAAGACTTTCTCATTTTCTCATTAGTTTCTGTTTCTGGCATGGTCATAGTTACAAATTTAATTTTTTGGTTACATTCTAGTAAGGAGAACCAACTCTTTAAACCTGTGCAAATAACTACATCAACCTGAAAAGTGGAGCAATCCACTGATGACCACCCGGTTAGTCTTATAAACAAGGCCAATTGATGCCCTTTTCACCCTTCACTTATTTCTATTTATTATTTATTTATTCTTTATTCTTTTTTCTTTTTTTATTTTTATCTTTTCTCAAATATTTATTGACTAGATATTATTATTTATTATTTTTATTTTTTGAGACAGGGTCTCCTTCTGTTGCTCATGCTGGAATGCATTGGCACAATCATGGCTCACTGCAGTCTTGGCCTCCTGGGCTCAATGGATTCCCCCAACCTTATCCTTCCAAGTAGCTGGGACTACAGGCACATGCCACCATGCTGGGCAAATTTTTTGTAATTTTTGTAAGAGATGGGGTTTTGCCATGTTGCCCAGGCTGGTCTTGAATTTCTGCTCTCAAGTGATTAATTCACCCACCTTGGCCTCCTAAAGTGCTGGGATTATAAGCATGAGACACCTCGGCCAGCCCACTAATTTCTTTTTTTTTTTTTT
>NW_016107394.1:2048318-2052258 GCF_001604975.1 Cebus imitator
CATTTTTAGTAGAGACGGGGTTTCACCATGTTGATCAGGATGGTCTTGATCTCTTGACCTCGTGATTCACCTGCCTCGGCCTCCCAAAGTGCTGGGATTAGAGGTGTGAGTCACCGCACCTCGTCTAAATTCTGTATTTTTAAGTAGAGTCGGGATTTCACCATGTTGGTCAGGCTGGTCTTGAACCTCTGACCTCATGATCCGCCCGCCTCAGCCTCCCAAAGTGCTAGGATTACAGGCATGAGCCACTGCACCCGGCTGGTGATAACCTAAATTTTTAGCAACCGGTGAATGGATAGACAAAATGTGGTGAATCCACACAATAGAAAACTGTGCAGCAATGAAACGTAATGATGCATGCTATGTCATGGATGAGCCTCAAAAACATTATGCTAAGTGAAAGAGGCCTTACATAAGAGGTTTCATGTGGCGTGATTTCACTTATATAAAATGTGTAGGGAAGGCAAATTTATAGAGGCAGAAAGTAGATTAGTAGCTGTCTGGGGCTGAAAGTGAGAACAGAGAAAAAACTGTAAATGGGCATGAGGAGGGATAAAAATTGTTGAGGGATGATTCTGAGTTTCTGGAGGGTGTGCCCATTAGGGAAAGTGTAAGGCCGGTTGCCTCGCTGGGAGGCCCGACACACCCACCTCTACACTCAGCACCTGACTCTGCACCCGGCACCAGGCTCTGCACTGGGCACCTAGCTCTGCCGCATGGCTCCCTTGCAAGGCTCAGGCTAAGGCAACCCTGGCCGGCTCTCGCACCGGAAAACCCGCCCAACAACCCGCCAACCAATAGCGGCCCACCCCGTCTCAATCCCGCTCCCCTGGACCCAATCAGAGCACACAGCTGTTGCTCGTTCCTCCACCCCTGGAAGTCAGCGCGACGTATGTGGCCCCCTTTCCCCTGACCAGAGAACCTCGCCCGGGAGCTGAATAAATTGGCATTTAATTTTCTTATACTGGCCTCAGTTTCCTCATTTTAAACTCGGCAATAACCCTTACAGAAAGTATTCTCAGGAATTTAGCGTGTGGCTCCATAAAAATCTATCATCTGAGATAAACTCCATTCCCATCATGAACTTTAAAAGGTTGATTGGAAGCCATCCATGATGGCTCATACCTGTAATCCCAGAACTTTGGGAGGCCAAGGCAGGTGGATTGCTGGAGCCCAGGATTCTAGACCAGCCTGGGCAAGATGGTGAAACCCCATCTGTACAAAAAAAATACAAAAATTAGCCAGGTATGGTGGTGCATGCCTGAAGTCCCAGCTACTCAGGAAGCTGAGCTGGGAGCATATGTTTAGCCCAGGAAGTCAAGGCTGCAGTGAGCCATGACTGTGCCACTGCACCCAGCCTGGGTTGACAGAGTGAATCCCTATCTCAAAAAAAGAAAAAAAAAAAAAAAAAAGAGGAATTGCTGGATGGTAATGTTGCAGGAGTTTCTCCTCAGTTCAGCCAAAGGCGGGGTCCTTGTCACCCAGCCATGAAATATTTGGCTTACAGACACTTTGAAGGGTAAGCAAAATGGAATTTATTGGGCGAAAAGGAAAAAAAGGGGCGCCAGGGACCCTCAGCAGAGAGTCCTGCTAGTATATGGTTCCCACCTCAAAGATTGAACCCCGGGTTCCACGCTGGAAGAGGAGGGGCCAAGCTCCTCCGCACGAACTTCCCAAGGCTCCACCGCAGTGCGCATTCCTACCAGTGTGCCGCTTTGTCAGAGGTTCTCTGGGGACCCCTTTACACTTGGCTGAAAAAAGAAAAGGGTAAAGAAAAGACCGACCTAAACTGCTTCCTGCTGACAGAGGGCGGTGTTTTGGGAAATGGCAGTCGGAGCTCCCTCAGAGGCCTATCTGCGGGTTCCCCTTGCATGACCATTTGGAGTTTGAGGGCCTGAAGGCAAGAAAAGAAAAACCGGGTTATTAGAAAACATGTATAAAAACTAAACAAGGGAGGGTAAGGACAGCTTAAAATCCCGAGGCCTTTTACCAGTTTGCACAGGGAGAGGGAGGCCAAAAGCCCGACTGGTAAGAAAAACTTTACCCTTTTACCAGCATGTTGGGCTTCTGGGTTCTCTTCCCCTGAGCTCAATCCTAAGCCAACCAGCTGAAGACATGGGAAATTAACTCTTTCCAGTTTGGAGGCTGCATCTAAGGGCAGTGTCCCTTAGTATAGAGACAGTGGTGAAGAGAGGACAATGAAGAAGAAAGGAAAAAAGAAGACACTTTTTAAAGGAGTCCCAGGGGTTCAGGATGCATTCAAAAGGGATACAGACTGAAGATGAATGGCTACCCATCTAGAAAGAGGGGAGCAGGCATCCCTGGCTCCCATCTCTTTTTAGCAGATACCAGGGGTACATGAGGGAGAGAAGAACATTCTCTTTCCCTCTTCTGTCCTTGCATCCTCGAGTCTTGATGACCTAGGCAGGTACTGCCATGGGTGCCACAGCAGCTTGCACCCATGAAGCATGGAGGGCCTAGAGAATAGGAATTATCAGCCAGGTGTGGTGGCTCACACCTGTAATCCCAGCACTTTGGGAGGCCAAGGCAGGCAGATCACAAGGCAAGGAGTTTGAGAACAGCCTAGCAAATATGGTGAAACCCATCTTCAGTAAAAATACAAAAATTAGCTGGGTGTGGTGGCATGCGCCTGTAGTCCCAGCTACTTGGGAGGCTGATGCAGGAGAATCGCTTGGAGACGGAGGTTGTAGTGAGCTGAAATGGCACCACTGCACTCCAGAGTGGGCAACAGAGTAAGACTCCATCTTAAAAAAAAAAAAAAAAAAAAAAAGAATAGGAATTATCCACTCTTACCTATGTCTCTATCCCCGCCACAGTCAGTAGTCTTGGAGTTCCCTAGACCTCGTTTATGCCATAGATACTAGCATGACCTTTATCCATGAAATGGGAGGCTTGGCTTGGTTGGCAGGAATTAGCCATGCTCACCTACACTGAGCCTTTTAACCTCTATTATCATCTGCCTCTGAATCCCTTAGATCAGTTTTCTTTCCTGGGGCTTTGACCCAAAGCTTGGAATTGAGTTTGGAATAAAAATGTGTCTGACGGGGGTTGCATGGATTCCTTATCATAAGCCAAATGCTAAGGAAGGTGAAGCTGCAGAATTGACTCCTCCCCCAACAAGAGAGAAAAAAGGATGTCTTGTAAGATGCGCAGATAACTGGTGAGTATAGTTATGCATGCTAGGATTTGGATGCATGGTGCTTGGTTTTGGTTAGCTCTTTCCCAAAAAGGAAACCTCTGATTGAGATGCATCCTATTTATTCCCATCACCTGGCAGGGTTTACAGGATAATTACTCAGAACTAGAATATTATCCAGATTTTTACATGACCCATCCCCTTCTTCTTTCTGAGCTGCAGCTGGAGATTGCTGGTTGGTTCACAAGAACAAGCAGGGTTAGTCTAAAAATGTAGGCAAAAACTTAAAAACTAATGACTTTAGAATTGAATGACAAATGTATGATATTTTGAAACATAATTTGTCTCACTCCAGTCTTGATTTTTGTTAAAAAAGCAAATTATGATAGGATTGAGTTGTTTGCAATATAGATTTTAGTCTTATACTTGGCCTGATTATTTGCATGAAGTGCAGCAAGAATAACTATTTCTACAGAGGTCTTTTAGATTGTCTTTGATGGATCTCTGTTCCTCAAGGAATCTCAGACAAGATGTTTTAAACCTGAGCCCAGGCATGGATTTATATCCTCAAATACCTGTGAGTTGGGTGATCTTCTCCTCTTAAGGTCCCATGATAAATTTGGAGCTCCTAGACCTGTTAGAAAGTGACATTCTTGGCTGGGCGCGGTGGCTCACGCCTGTAATCCTTGCACTTTGGGAGGCTGAGGTGGGTGGATCACCTGAGGTCAGGAGTTCAAGACCAGCCTGGCCATCATGGTGAAACCCCATCTTTATAAAAAAAAA
>NW_016107394.1:2053263-2094969 GCF_001604975.1 Cebus imitator
TTGAGATAGAATTTTACTCTGTCACCCAGGTTGGAGTGCAATGATGCCATCATGGCTTACTGCAGCCTTGACCTCCTGGGCTTAAACAATCCTCCCAGCTCATCCTCCCCAATGGCTGGGACTATAGGCTTGCACCACCATGCCCAGCTAATTTTTGTATTTTTGTGTGAAGATGGGATCTCCCTATGTTTCTCAGGCTGGTCTTGATCTCCTGGTCTCAAGCAATCCATCAGCCTTGGGCTCCCAAAGTGCTGGGATTATAGGCGTGAGCCACCAAGCCTGGCCCCCTAACATTTTTATATCAGCTAATGAAAGAGTTTTAAGTTTAGACCCTACAAGGCATAAAGAAATAACTTTAAAGTTGTGTTATTAGATGTACAGTGATATGATTTGGCTCTGTGTCCCCAAATCTCATCTTGTAGCTCCCATAATGCCCAGGTGTTGTGAGAGGGAACTGGAGGGAGATAATTGAATCATGTGGGTGGGTCTTTCCTGTGCTGTTCTCATGATAATGAATAGGTCTCATGAGATCTGATGGTTTAAAAAATGGGATTTCTCTGCATAAGCCCTCTCTTTGCTTCCATCCACGTAAGATGTGACTTGATCCTCCTTGCCTTCCGCCATGATTGTGAGGCCTCCCCAGCCATGTTAAACTGTAAGTCCAATAAACCTCATTCTTTAGTAAATTGCCCAGTCTCATGTATGTCTTTATCAGCAGCATGAAAACAGACTAATACAGTAAATTTGTACTGGGAATGGGGTATTGCTGAAAAGATACCTGAAAAGATACCATGGAAGCGACTTTGGAACTGGGAAACAGGCAGAGATTGGAATAGTTTGGAGGGCTCAGATGAAGACAGGAAAATGGGAAAGTTTGGAACTTCCTAGAGACTTGTTGAATGGCTTTAACCAAAAGCCTGATAGTGATATGGATAATAAGATTCAGGCTGACGTGGTCTCAGATGAAGTTGAGGAACTTCTTGGGAACTAGAGCAAATGTAACCCTTGCTATGTTTTAGAAAAGAGACTGGTAGCATTTTGCCCTTGCCCTAGAGATTTGCAGAACTTTGAACTTGAGAGAGATGACTTAGGGTAACTGGTGGAAGAAATTTCTTTTTTTTTAATTATTATTTTGAGACAGAGTCTCACTGTCACCCAGGCCAGAGTACAGTAGCGTCACCTTGGTTCACTGCAACCTCTGCCTCCTGGGTTCAAGTGTTTCTCATGTCTCTGCCTCCCAAGTAGCTGGGATTACAGGCATGTGCCACCATGCCCGGCTAATTTTTGCATTTTAGAAGAGATGCGGTTTCACCACGTTGGCTAGGCTGGTCTCAAACTCCTGACCTCAGATGATCCACCTGACTCAACCTCCCTGTGTTGGGATTACAGATATAAGCCACCATGCTTGGCAGCAGAAGAAATTTCTAAACAGCAAAGCATTTAAGAGGTGACTTGGTTGCACTTTAGGTTTTGGGGAAAAGTTAAAAAAAAAAAAAAAAAAAGAAGTGACTTGGATGCTGTTAAAGGCATTCAGTTTTGTAAGGTGAGCAGACACTAAAGGTTCAGAAATAAAGGTTCAGAAAATTTGCAGCCTGACAATGCCATGGAAAAGAAAAGCCTATTTTCTGAGTAGAAATTCAAGCCAGCTGCAGAAATGTGCATAAGTAATGCACATTAACTGCCAACACAATGGGGAAAATGTCTCCAGGGCATTGTCAGAGGTCTTCATGGCAGCCCCTCCCATCACAGGCCCAGAGGCCTAGGAGAAAATGTTTTCATGGGCCAGGCCCAGGGTCCCCATGCTGTGTGCGACCTAGGGACTTGGTGCCCTGTGTCCCAGCTGCTCCAGCCATGGCTGAAAGGGGGCAATGTAGAGCTCAGGCTGTGGCTTCAGAGGGCGAAAGCTCCAATCTTTGGCAGCTTCCATGTGGTGTTGAGCCTGCCTCTGCCTAGGTAAGTTCCCAAGATGGAGGAGGGGTGAGGGGTGAGGTGCGATTGCCCCAACCCCCTCACCTCCCACAGCACCTGCTCCAGGACCATGAACAATAGCTGATGGCTCCATGGCCTTTGCTGGCTCCAGTTCAGCTTCCCTGGGCATCTAAACGTCAGCTGCCCTGGGGTAGGAGGACGGGCTGAGCAAACAGAAGTGTGAGGCTGTCTAGAGTCCCACCCTTGAATCAGCAGACCACGACCTGTGGTTCCACCTTGTGCAAATTTGAGAGGAACTGCATAAAACACTGGAGAAATCCAAGAGAGGAAGTCCACCAGGGCGCCAGCTTCCTCCATGATCACAGAGCAAGCTGGTGTCAGAGCCTGGACCTAGAGCTCTGTTGGGTGGGAAACAGGTGGGTACTGCCTCCAAGCCGGGGAAGGGCTCCCTCTCACCTCTATATACCCCTCCTTTCTTGGCTCAGCTGCCTTGTGGGGGATGCAGGGTGGGGAGGGCAGAGATCTGGGCCTGGGAGGGGGACAGTACACAATCTTGTGGCTGCTGCCCTTCCCTCAGGCCTTGTCCACCTCTGACTGTGGGTCTGTGGGAGGAACAGATGGGCATGGCCTGGCAGGTGACCCAACTGCTGCTTCTGGCTTTGGTGACCGCTGCGGGGAGCGCCCAGCCCAGGAGTATGTGGGCCAGGATGGGCCTGCTGAATGTCTACATGGACGCCATGCACCACAAGGCACAGCCCGGCCCCGAGGACAACCTGTATGGCCAGGTGAGGATAAAGTCGGCTCTGCGGTGGGGGAGAGGGCTGCCTCTGATAGACAAACGTTAGTGGGGTGGAGAAGCCAGCTGTGGGAGGTGATGAAGGCAGGAGGATGGCTGCTGTGATCCTGGAGGGTCTCCCCACCAGAGGCCACCAAACCTACAATAATAAAGAGACCACATACCTAACAGCCATTATGAGCCTATGACTCATATGCTTTCACTCATGCCAAGTTAGCGAATAAGCCCAAAAGGCAGGGTGGGTGTGTGGTGGTCTCCACTTATGCAAATGAGGAAATAGGCCCACAGAGGGTGCAGGTGCAAGTGGGAACTGAGGAGAGGGATTGTCCATACTTTCCCAGGCTTAATTACGTGTCAGTCCACAGAGCTCAATGGCACAGTAGAAGAGGAGCTGGGCCCCTCATGGTCATGGTGCAGCCAACACGTACAAACAGGCCAGCTTCCCACCCCCATTAGGTACTGAAGAGACAGTGACCAATCAGATATGCTGGGGAGACTTCCCAGTGAAGAGGCCATTGGCCTTGGCCTGGGAAGATAAGTAACAGTTTCCCAGGAGGAAAAAGCAGGAAAGGACAGCCTGGCGGAGGACAGCAAGCACTCAGGTCAGAGGGTGACGGCATGAGCAATGGCGGGTCCAGTGTGGCCACAGCCAAGGGTGCTGATGCCCAAAAAAAAAGGAAGGGAAGGCCAGGGTCCCCATTCCACAGGTAAGGCCACTGAGGCAGCTCGGGGAGGGCGAGCTTGAATTTGAACTCCAGGCTCAGGAGAGTGCCTGCATTTCATTCCTCTGGTCTCCTGCTTTGCTCCCCACAAGTGTTCACATTCCCAGAGGGCTGGGGATGTGGCCAGGGGAGCCTGTGGCATGGACAGGATCTGAGGGCTAAAGTGAAGAGAGGACAGCCCAGAAGCCTGGTGACATCTGAGTCATTCCCAACATTCTATTCTATTTGCTTATTTTAAATTTGGGGTAAAATTTTAAAAACCGAAAAAACATAAATTTTGCATTTTAGCTGTCTTTATACGGTTCAGTGGCATTAAGTATGCTCCTGTGGTTGTGCAGCCATCACCACCATCCATCTCCTGACTTCCGACTTCTTTTTTTTTTTTTTTGCAACAGAGTCTTGCTTTGTTGCCAGGTTGGAGTGCAGTGGTGTGACCTCGTCTCACTGCAACCTCTGCCTACCGGTTCATGCAATTCCCCTTCCTCAGCCTCTGGAGTAGCCAGGACTACAGGCATGCACCACCACACCTGGCTAATTCCTTTTTTGTAATTTAGTAGAGAGAGGGTTTCACCATGTAGGCCAGGATAGTTTCCATCTCCTGATCTGTCGTGATCTGCCTGCCTTGGCCTCCCAAAGTGCTGGTATTACAGACATAAGCCACCGTGCCTGGCTCTCCTGACCTCTTTCATCCTCCAAAACTGAAATTGAAACTCTGTGCCCACCACTTCATTTGCTTTTCAGAACCTTCTAGAGTACCTCCTGTTTGCCAGGAAATGGTGCAGATGTAGACCTTTAAGAGACACAGATGATTATAATTCTCAGGGCCATGAGCTATATGAGAGTGATGATATTTGTAGAGCCCCTACTATAGCCAGGGAGTTCTTTTCATTATATTCACTAACTCTTTCAGAGGCACAAACTCCTGACCCTGACAGCCAAGACCCATGTCTGCCAAACCCCAAGACCCATGATATGCAAGGGATCTTGCAGGGAGACCAAGAGTTGGGGCATGTAAGAAAACGCAAGTGTGAAGTCGGGCAGGCGGGGAAGCATGTTGTGTGTCAGCCGGCACCAGGTGTGGGCTAGGGTGTGGGAGACGGGTAGATCTGGCTCCACTCCCATGGATTTCCTTACTGTTTCTCCTGGGTGCTCAGACCTGTCACACCTCTGCCATCATTTGACCCTAGGTGCGAGGGTTCAGCCCAGAAATTTTAAGCAATTGACTCATAATTTCTCAGGTTCTATGAGTCCTGGCCTAGAGTGATTTCCAAAAAGAAACTTCCACCATTTCCGCTTGTCTTGCCTGCACTGAATTTACCTTTCTAGGATGGCCTTTCTCACATTTAGTCAAGTCTGGGTTCAGAACCATGTACGGGCTACAGCTCCTCTGTTCCCTTACTCTCAGGATCTACCTGGAGTCTCCTCACCTGGACCTCCAGACCCTGGGAAAGCCAGACCAGCCGCTGACCTCAACCCTCCATCACAACCCTGGCCAGGTTCCTCTACTCCCTGTCCTGAGTTAAACCTTAACCCCACTGTATACCACAGGTGTAGCTTTCTGAAACTCTGTAAAAATGAGGGTAAGCATTCATACTGGGTAGTTAAGAGGATAAAGTGCAAAACCCTCAGGGACTTTGCACCTATGGTTTTCTATGCCTACAGTGTTCTTTGTCTCCCTACAGTGTTCTTTCACAGCCCATCCACCCACTAAATCCATACTCTCCATGAGGCTAGAGATGGTACTTGTTTTGTTCACGGCGGTGTTCCTAAGACCTAGCACAGTGCCTGATGTATAATAAGCACTCAGTTAACATTGGCTAAATGCAAAATGAATAATATAAGTAATCCGATAACATGAAATAACTTTTTAAACCATTAAGAGCTGTACAAACAATAATTACTCTCCTAGACAGGGGCTCCCCTCTATGACACTCCGTTAAAAGCCAGTATTGGCCAGTTGTGATGGAATATAATTGTAATCTTAGTACTTTGGGAAGCTGAGATGAGAGGATTGCTTGAGCACAGGAGTTTGAGACTAGCCTGGACAACATTGTGAGACCCTATCTCTACAAAAAGATCTTAAAAATAGCCAGGTGTGGTGGCATGGGCCTGAATCCCGGCTACTTGGAAGGCTGAGGTGGGAGGATTGTTTAGCCCAGGAGGTTGAGGCTACAGCAAGCTAAGATCACACCATAGCACTCCAGCCTGTGCAACAAAGCAAGACCTATCTCAAATAAATAAATAAATACGGGCGAAACACACCAATATTGTAATTGCCTCTGTCCCCAGATGGGGGCTCCTCAAGGGCCCTCCCCAGCAAGTGTTCCTCTGGATGACCTACCTGGGGCAGAGGATCCAGAATATGGAGGAGATGGCTGTGGTGGGGAGGGACTCAGTCCTGTGTCTTCCCCACCCAGTGCCGTCCCTGGAGGAAGAATGCCTGCTGCACGGCCAACACCAGCTAGGAGCTGCACAAGGACACCTCCCGCCTGTACAAGTTTAACTGGGAGCACTGTGGCAGGATGGAGCCCGCCTGGAAGCGCCACTTCATCCAGGACACCTGTCTCTATGAGTGCTCACCCAACCTGGGGCCTGATCCGGCAGGTATGAGTGCCGTTCCCACAAACATGACCCTCATGGCCAGGCGCAGCGGCTCACGCTGGCAATCCCAGCACTTTGGGAGGCCAAGGCAGACGGATCACATGGCTAAACCCTGTCTCTACTAAAATACAAAAATTGGCTGGGCTTGGCAGCAGATGCCTGTAATACCAGTTACTCAGGAGGCTGAGGCAGGAGAATTGTTTGAACCTGGGAGGCAGAGGTTGTAATGAGCTGAGATTGTGCCACTGCACTCCACCCTGAGCGACAGAGTGAGACTCTGTCAAAACAACAACAACAACAAAAACCAAACAAATAAAAAAACCATGACCCTCAGCAGAGGGCAGAGCCTGCCAGCCACTTGCAGGGAGGGTTTGGTCCAGGGTGGTCTGAGGGTGGTGGAGGCCCTCCCCCCTCCCACAGCTCTGGTCCCCTTCAAGCCTGCAGCTGCTGAGATACATGGCTGACAGGAGCCTTCCCTCTCCTCCCCACGCAGGTCAACCAGAGCTGGCGCAAAGAACGCATCCTGAACGTGCCCCTGTGCAAAGAGGACTCGAGCGCTGGTGGGAGGACTGTCGCACCTCCTACACCTGCAAGAACAACTGGCACAAAGGCTGGAATTGGACCCCAGGTGAGGGCTGGGAGGAGACCAGATGAGGAGTGAGAGTGGGGCTTTGGGGTTGGGAGGGGTGCGGTCTGGCCCAGAAGCTAAGGGTCTCATGGTCTCCTCCCTCAGGGATTAATGAGTGTCCGGCCAGGGCCCTCTGCCGCACCTTTGAGTCCTGCTTCCCCACTGCAGCCGCCCTTTGTGAGGGCCTCTGGAGTCACTCCTACAAGGTCAGCGATTACAGCCAAGGGAGCGGCCGCTGCATCAAGATGTGGTTTGACTCGGCCCACTGCAACCCCCACAAGAAGGTGGCGAGATTCTATGCTGCGGCCATGAAGGCTGGGGCCCTGTCCTGTGGGATTTTGGGACCGTGAACATTGGTTCCTGATCCAAGAAGGGTCCCCTGGGGTTCCTCCGACAACTCATTCTAATAGACAGATCCACGTGTGTCTTGTGTCTTGTAATTTGGGGACGAGTGGGTTGGAGGGACACAATCTTTTCCACTGATAGGCCCCAAATCGGACTGGAACTAGCCTGACGTTCACTGGGAAGTAGGGTGTAGAGGTTGAGCTAGAATACAGGTATGTATCCTTTAGTCTGGGTCTCCTGAGAGCCTCCCCCTCACACCAAGCTTATCACCCCCACACTACACAGAGACAAAGGCAAAAGTGGAGGGAAAATGGACAGAAACTGATGAATTATTGAGCTTCAGGTGAGAAAGACAGGTTCGTTCCCTTTCCCTCATTAGATGTGGGCTAGGTAGAGACATTGGTGGGAGAGGAGGGTCTCAGTGTGGAATACCTGCCTTGTTTCTGTTTATTTATTTGAGACCCGGGTCTTGCTATGTTGCCCAGGCTGGTCTTGAACTCCTGGGCTCAAGCAGTCTTTGTTTCTTGGCCTCCCAATGTGCTGGGATTATTGGGGTGAGTCACTATGCGTGACCTACTTTTCAATAAATGGTAAGGCTGCAATTAACAGCCTTGTACGGACTGGGCTTGGTGGTTCACATCTGTAATCCCAGCACTTTGGGAAGCAGAGGCAGGTGGATTACCTGAGGTCAGGAGTTTGAGACCAGCCTGACCAACGTGGTGAAACCCTGTCTCTACTAAAAACACAAAATTAGCCGGGTGTGGTGTCAAGCGCGCCTGTAGCCTCAGCTACTTGGGAGGCTGAGGCGGGAGAATTTCTTGAACCCAGGAGGTGGAGGTTGCAGTGAGTGGAGTTTATGCCATTGCACTCCAACCTGGGCGACAGAGTGAGACTCTGTCTCAAAACAAAACAAAAACAAAAAACAATCTTGTACCTAATAGAATGTTATACTTGAATTCCAGGAGGATTATTAGGTCAAGAGTACACTTAATTTTGAGAGTTACAACTTTATGGGGGTTGTATCAATGTCCCCCCCCCCACAACTAGCAAAGTATGAGAGTGCCTGTCTCTCCGCTGGGTGCGATGGCTCATACCTGTGACCCAGCAGTTTGGGAGGCTAAGGCAGGAGAATCTCTTGAGCCCAGGAGTTCAAGGTCAGCCTGGGCAACATGGTGAAACCCTATCTCTACAAAAAACTAAAAATCTCAGCTGGGCATGGTGGTGTGTGTCTGTAGTCCCAACTAGTAGGGAGGCTGAGGTGAAAGAATCGCTTGAGCCCTGGGAGGCTGAGGCTACAGTGAGTCGTGATTGTGCCACTGCACTCCAGCCTGGGCAACAGAGCAAGACCTACTCTCAAAAANCCCCTGGGGTTCCTCCGACAACTCATTCTAATAGACAGATCCACGTGTGTCTTGTGTCTTGTAATTTGGGGACGAGTGGGTTGGAGGGACACAATGCTTCATCTTTTCCACTGATAAGCCCCAAATCAGACTGGAACTAGCCTGACGTTCACTGGGAAGTAGGGTGTAGAGGTTGAGCTAGAATACAGTATCTGACCCCTTAGTCTGGGTCTCTTATTGCTGCGCTGGCTTTCCCCTCACACCAAGCTCATCCCACCCACAGTACATACAGGCAAAGACACAGATGGAGGGAAGGTGGGCAGAGGTAGCCAGTGAGTTATTGGGCTTCAAGTAGGGAAGTTTCTTTCAAGCTGAGAGTTTCTTTATCATTCCCTCACTAGATATGGGCTGGTTGGAGATATTGGTGGGGAGGAGGGTCTCAATGATGAACTAATTCATTCATTCATTTCAGACAGGAGTCTTGCTATGTTACCAAGGCTGGTCTTGAACTCCTGGCCCAGGCGATCCTCCCTCCTTGGCCTCTCAGAGTGCTGGGATTATAGGCATGAGTCATTGTGCCTGACGTACTTTTAAAAAAAAATGACAACTAATGTTGCAATTAACAATCTTTTACTAAGTGGAATGTTGTACTTAAATTCCAGAAGGATTATTGGGTCAAGAGTACATTTAATTTTGAGAGTTACAACTTTATGGGGGTTGTAGCAATGTGCCCCCCCCACACCAGCAAAGTATGAGAGTGCCCGTCTCTCCGCTGGGTGCGATGGCTCATACCTGTGATCCCAGCAGTTTGGGAGACTGAGGCAGGAGAATCTCTTGAAACCAGGAGTTCAAGGTCAGCCTGGGCAATATGGTGAAACCCTATCTCTACAAAAAACTAAAAAAAAATAGCTTAGCATGGTGGTATGTGTCTGTAGTCCCAACTAGTAGGGAGGCTGAGGCGAGAGAATCGCTTGAGCCCTGGGAGGCTGAGGCTACAGTGAGCCGTGATTGTGCCACTGCACTCCAGCTTGGGCAACAGAGCAAGACCTACTCTCAAAAAAAAAAAAAAAAAAAAGAAAAAAAAAAAAAAAAAAAAAAAAGAGAAAAAAAAAACAAAAAAAAAAAAAAAAAAAAAAAAAGAGGATGAGAGAGAGAAAGTGCCTGTTACTTCACAACTCACAACCTTGTCAATACGATATGCCATCAAACTTTGGTTTTCTGTTCATCTTACAGGTGGAGAAAAGGGCATCTCAGTGCAGTTTTCATCTGTCATTGTTCCTGAGGTCTGTCCATGGTGACCTATTGAGATCTTAAATTACTGTGTAATAATGCATTCTATGTGCACATCACACTGAATTCAGTCTCCTACTGATGGGCATTGGAAAGAATAGGTTTCTTTTATGATCCTGACATTGCTGACAGCCACAGGCCAGTTATTTGGTAGAATACCCCTCCATTTGGGTTAATCTGTTTCCTCATGATTCACTCCGAGGATATTCATGCATTTTGGGCATGAATATCCTACGTGGTTATCTCACGCATCATAACGGGAGCCACGTGGTGTGGGGTTTGCTCATTACTGGTGACGTTAACTTCGATTTTTTGGTTGAGATCATGTCTGCCAGGTTTCTCCACTTTCCCCTTTGTAAGTAATAAATATGTTGTAGGGAGAGACTGGGAACTATAGATATTCTATTCATCAGCACACTTCCACCTGCATGTTCTACTGTCTGATGGACATTTTTTTAAAAAAAGTAAAAACCAGGCCAAGTTCACACCTGTGATCCCAGCACTTTGGTAGGCTGAGGCGGGTGGATCATGAGATCAAGAGATCCAGACCATCCTGGCCAACATAGTGAAACCCCATCTCTACTAAAAATACAAAAATTAGCCAGGCATGGTGGCGCATGCCTGTAGTCCCAGCTACTCAGAGGTCTGAGGCAGGAGAATTGCTTGAACCCAGGAGGCAGAGGTTGCAGTGAGCCGAGATCACGCCACTGCATTCCAGCCTGGTGACAGAGCAAGACCCCATCCCCAAAAAAATAAAAAGTAAAAACAAAACTTAAACACGTCTTATTATATTACACCTCTTTCACCAACCGTTTAATACTTTGCAGGGGTATCTACTATAAAAAACAAACTTCTTTAAAATAGCACAGAAGGCCACGCCCCTCCTCTGAGCCCTCAAGCCAAATGATCCTCGCGCCAGCCTATAAATGAGCCCCAGTCACACTTCTCATGTTGGGGGTCTTTGCTCCAGAACTCCTTCTTTGCATGCCTGAAATGTTCATTAATCCTCTGCAGGCCCACCCTTGAGGCCATTTAGATGGTAACCTACACGTCCCCGTAAAATGACTTCTGACCGCTCAGCCTAACAAAGCCACCCAGCTGATTTCTCATCACACCATTCTGTGCCCTTGTGCGGATTTTGGTCTACTGGGTTTGTTGTACGCCTTTCCTCTAACAAAACATGCTCTCCCGACAGCAGGGTTGTGTCTATGTCATTTTATGCTCCAACCCCAGGGCCTGGGTTAGTGCCTGGCACTGAGAAGGTGCTCAGTAAGTTAAGGAATCACTGTATCCATTCTGTCAATCAACTAATGCTTTCTGAGCATCCAGTCCACTGGCCCATGCTGGTCTCAGCCAACAGGAAGGGAATTGAGTTCTTTGCAAGGTCTGGTGGGGACAGACAGTTCTGAGAACCAGTAACTCTTAGAACAATGAGATGAGGCTTTCACAGAGGGAAGCACAGAGTGTGGTGTTGTTCTGCTGAAGCCCACAGAGGTCAGGGAAGGCTTCCAAAGGAGTAACGTTTGCCAAGCACAGAACAGCACCAGGAATGGGGCTCCAGGAAGAGGTCTCAGTAAGTGTAAAAGCTTAGAGGTAATAGAATTGCGAGAATTCCAGGGTGGCTGAGATAGAAGTTATGTGGGGAGTAGGCAGCCAATAAGGCCAAAGAAGAAACACTGGATCTGTATTTCTTAGGACAGTGCCCTGTGGGCCCCTCACAGAGCTTCTCTCCTGCAACGGCTAGGTGAAAGAAGTCAGGCTTAGAATCAAACTGAGATCTGTAGTTTCTGCAGCTGGGAAGATGAGTAATGTGAGATTGCATGTGATCGGCTGGCACTCAGGGAAGAGCGCAGGTTTCTCTCCTCTCTAACTCCGAAGCCCCTCTCCTGTTCCTGAAGCCCAGAGTCTCCACCTCTGTAAGTCAAACACCTTGCTGTTATCTGTGCCTGGTCCTAGGGCAGCCTTTAGGTTGGGGTTGGAAGGAATGCCAATGGTTAACCTTGTGGCTAATTTTTATATTTTTAGTAGAGACAGAATTTCAGCATGTTGGCCAGGCTGGTCTCGAACTCCTGATCTCTGGTAATCTACTCACCTCAGCCTCCTGAAGTGCTGGGAGTACAGGCAGGAGCCATTGTGCCTGGTTTCAATAGCATTTTAATGTCTCCACCCCAAAGGGAATATGGGACATATGTAACACATATGTTTGCTTAGAACACATGCAAGCAACTCTCATGAATATTTATAGCGCCTCCTAAAACCTGTTAAATATATATGTTTAGCCAACTCTTTTAGCATAAAACCCCTGTTCTACCCTCACTGCACTTCCCAACCTGCAGGTTACAACCCATCATAAGAAATAAAGCTCTCCTAGGCGGGGCACAGTGGCTCACAACTGTAATCCCAGCACTTTAAGAGGCTGAGGCAGGCAGATGGCTTGAGGTCAAGAATTTGAGGCCAGCCTAGCCAATGTGGTGAAACCCCATCTCTACTAATAATACAAAAATTAGGCAGGGCACGGTTGCTCATGCCTATAATCCCAGCATTTTGGGAGGCTGAGGTGGACAGATCACCTGAGGTCGGGAGTTTGAGACCAGCCTGACCAACATGGAGAAACCCTATCTCTATTAAAAATACAAAAAATTAGCCAGGCGTGGTGGTGCATGCCTGTAATCCCAGCTACTCCGGAGGCTGAGGCAGGAGAATCACTTGAACCTGGGAGGCAGAGGTTACAGTGAGATCGTGCCATTGTACTCCAGCCTGGGTGACAGAGTAAAACTGTGTCTCAAAAGAAAAGAAAAGAAGGAAAAAAGAAAAGAAATAAAGGTCTCTTTTCCAAATGTAAAGATCTTGTGATTTTAAGCTGACATAATTAATGACAAGAGTAGGATCTATGGAGTGGCCAGGTTCCCCCAGCGTGGGTGAATGCACTGCTGCCTGATGGAGCCACTGGTAGCTCAGTTATCTCCCTGACAACTTTGGGAGGAAGGTAGGTAAGCTCTCCCCGATAAGATCACCTGCTTTTACACTGAGATTTCAGAGACTTCATTTTTTTCTCTGATCTCCTCCATCCAGACCCTGCAAGGGCTATCTTTGCTGGCCCCAGCTTTCTAGTGGGAGAAGTTGGGGGCAGTTCAGCCTGACTCATCATCAGGCCCATCAAGTTTGGTGAGGATGCTTGCCCTCTAGTGGCACTTGCAGGGATGTATTTATGTAAATGCTGTTATGGGGAACTTAGGTTCTAAGGGGACAGACAGTCCCTGACCAGCTGCCATCAGGAATTTACATGTTTCTGAATTATGAGGAAAACGTTTTGTGAATATTTGGGATCTTAGAAAAAGCTAACCCGGAACAATTTAAAGCTTTATAGGCCAAAATGGAGAACTGTTGACAGACATTTGACATGCTTAAATTACTTTATTTGCATGTACAATGAGAACAGAGAGGGTTCTAGACATCTAAGAAGCAATGGGAGGCCTTTTTTTTTTGAAACAGGGTCTCTGTCACTGGGACTAGAGTGTAGTAGTACAATCATGGCTCACTGCAGCCTCCACCTCCTGGGCTCAAGCCATCCTCCCACTTCTGCCTCCCAAGTAGCTGGGACTATAAGCATGCACCACCACACCCCACTAATTAATTTTTAATATTTTTGTAGAGATAGGGTTCTACCATATTGCCCAGGCTCATCTCAAATTCCTGGACTCAAGGAATCCTCCCATGGGAGACCATTTTTAAGTGGTATTATGAGAGCTCTAAACAGTTAGGAGTCTCTGATAACCTCCTTAATTAAATGAGACTAATTCAAAACTGAAGGAGTTTAATTCAAAACTTGACTAGTCTCAACTGATCTCAACTTCTGTGAGTGATGGAAGAAGGTATCACCTTCTCTAGCCGAGGGAAATGGATAGAGCGTTGTCTAAATGTTTGAGTGGTGTCCGAAGCAGAAAGGGAGCTATTGTTTTTCGGGGACCGCTGTGCCTGCTGTTAGGAAATGCCATTTGACTTGCAAACTGGTTATGGTAGTTGCTGATGAAGAAGATGAGGAGCCATGATGTCAATCCTTTTTTACACAGTCTTTCTTCCTGCCCATAGCCACACTTCAATCACCATGGGCAATGACTGAGATAAATTTTGCATCGTAGGCCGGGTGTAGTGGCTCATGCCTGTAATCCAAGCACTTTGGAGGCCAAGGTGGGTGGATCACCTGAGGTCGGGAGTTCAAGACCAGGCTGACCAACATGGTGAAACCCGGTCTTTAAAAAAAAAAGTTTAAATTTTGCATCATAAAACAGGGATGTAGCAGTAATGGAAAAAGTATCATCACGCATAAAATTTGGAAAATGCAACATGAGACTTCTATGTCATGAGACCAGTGTATTCAAACCTATCTGCCACTATTAGTCGGATAGCTGGAGACCCTGCAAAAAGCCTTACAGCCCAACGAAGTCTCGAATTCCCTGGCTCAAGTAGTAATAAATACTTTAATTGCTTTGGATTGTCTTTTAGCCAAGCAAGGAAGAGTCTGTGTGGTGGTCCCTAAAATCTGTGGCACTTACATCAACATTTCAGGTGAAGTAGAAACTATATAGGGCTGGGCCCAGTGGCTCATGCCTGTAGTCTCAGGTTCTTAGGAGGCTGGGGCAGGAGGATCACTTGAGCCTAGGAGGCAGAGGTTGCAGTGATCAGAGATCATGCCATTGCACTTCAGCCTGGGAGACAGAGCAAGATTGTCTCAAAAAAAAAAAAAAAAAGAAAGAAAAAGAAAAAGAAAAAATAAAGCTGAGTGTGGTGGCACATGCCTGTAATCCCAGCTATCGGGGAGGCTGAGGCAAGAGAATTGCTTGAGCCTGGGAGGTGGAGGTTGCAGTGAGCTGTGATTGTGCCACTACACTCCAGCCTGGGCAACAGAGCAAGACTCCATCTCAAAAAAATAAAAAAAGAAAAGAAAAGAAAAAGAAAAAAGGAAAAAAAAATTCCAAACAAGCTAAATGGTCACAAGAAGTATGAACTACTGATCCTATCAATTACCTATTTAGTTGGCTTTCTACCAAACTGGGAAGTTCCTTTCAAGATGCCATTCAAGTCCCTGTTATCATCATATGTCTCCATCAACCTTTTCTTCTTAACATTTAAATTACTTATAATATGTATAACCAACTGCTTTAAGTCTGCTGCTAAAATCAGAATTATGCTGGCTCAATGCATAGAACTTACAGAGAAGTTAAATTGGTAGCCCTACCTTTTGGCCCTTATGTTGCTTGATAGATCTTAGGCGCTAATGAGTGCCTGCCTACCTGTATTCCTGTCTGGCCAAGATGTTTAATTGGCTATAAGTCTCTTGGCCACAAGGCTCCCACCAAGGGACTGGATAGACTTGGGGCAGGTAGCCTCACCATCCTGGCAATGACATGGTACAAATTTGGCCATTGATGCTGCCTGTGGCAGATCTCAGCTAAAAGGAGGAAATTTGGAATAAAAAGAAAATCTGCTGGACGTGAAGGCTCACCCCTGTAATCCCAGCACTTTGGGAGGCTGGGCGGGTGGATCACCTGAGGTCAGGAGTTTGAGATCAGCTTTGTTAACATGGTGAAACCCTGTCTCTACTAAATATACAAAAATTAGCCAGGTGTGGTGGTGTGTGCCTGTAGTCCCAACTACTCAGGAGGCTGAGGGAGGAGAATCGCTTGAACTTGGGAGGCGGAGGTTGCAGTGAGCCAAGATGGCGCCATTGCACTCCAGCCTGGGCAGCAGAGTGAGACTCCTTCTCAAAAAAAAAAAAAAAAAAAAAAAAAAAAAAAAAAAAAAAAAAAAAAAAAAAAAAAAAGAAAAGAAAAAGAAAATCCAAAGCCCCCTTAACTGACTGAATAAACGCCTCTTGGCCGAGGAGACCCCAAAAAAACTTCAAAATCTAAGTTTCCTGGCTATGATAAGGCAGGAGACGTGTCAAACCCCAGTACACCGTCTTCCTTTCTGTTACCAGGCTTTTTTTCTAAGAGTTAAGCAGAAACCAATCCTGGAGAACAGATGGAAGACTCCTCTGCTGATTTCAACTTCAACCACCTGATGCTGTGGCTAGATGTCCCTCTTTTATGCATGGGTTTTTGTTTTGTTTTGTTTTTTTTGAGACAGGGTCTGGCTCTGTCACCCAGGCTGGAGTGCAATGGCACAGTCTCGGCTCACTACAGCCTCTGCTTCCTGGGTTCAAGCGATCTTCCCACCTCAGTCTCCTGAGAACCTGGGACTACAGGCACACACCACCATGCCTAACTTATTTTTGTATTTTTTTGTAGAGACAGAGTTTTGCCGTATTCCTAGTTTTGCCATTTTGCCAGGCTGGTCGCAAACTCCTGGGCTCAAGAGATCTGCCTGCCTTGGCCTCCCAAAGTGCTGGGATTGTAGGCATGAGCCACTGAGCCCAGCCTCTTTTTGTGATTTTGATATGACAGCTGACCAGCTCACAAAACATTCCTTCCTGATCAATTCCTATCAACCATGGGCTGGTTCTGGCCAATTTACAGAGGCTGCACTCAAAGTGTCTTTGCGTCCTATGTTCCGCCTTTTTTACTTTATTTTATTTATTTATTTTTTATTGTAAATGTTTTGGCCATAATAATGTTCGCCTTTTGAGGTATACAGACTAAGTCTGCATTTTAACGTTAAGTCTTGGCTGTGCTTGCAATCCTAGCGCTTTGGGAGGCTAAGGTGGGAGAATTGCTTGAGCCTAGGAGTTTAAGCCCAGCCTGGGCAATACAGTGAGACCCTGTCTCTCTTTCTCTCTCTCTCTTTCTCTCTCTCCTTTTTTTTTTTTTTTTTTGAGACAGACCCACGCATTGTTGCCCAAGCTGGAGTGCAGTGGTGCAATCACGGCTCACTGAAACCTCTGCCTCCTGGGTTCAAGGGACTCTGCTGCCTCAGCCCCCACTGGTAGCTGGGATTACAGGCATGCACCACCATGCCCAGCAAATTTTTGTATTTTTAGTAGAGATGGAGTTTTGCCATGTTGGCCAGGATGGTTTCGAACTTCTGACAGCAGGTGATCTGCCCTCCTCTGCCTCCCAGAGTGCTGGGATTATAGGCATGAGCCATCATGCCCAGCCTTCTGTCTCTATTTTTAAATAAAAATATAAATAGGCTGGGTGCCGTGGTTTGTGCCTGTAACCCCAGCACTTTGGAAGGCCAAGGTGGGCAGATCACTTGAGACCGGGAGTTTGAAACAAGCCTGGACAACATAGTGAAACCCAGTCTCTACTACGAAATAATACAAAAAAAATAGGTTGGTGTGGTGGTGCACACCTGTAATCCTAGCTACTATGGAGGCTGAGGCAGAAGAATCACTTGAACCCACAAGGTGGAGTTTGCAGTGAGCTGAGCATGACACTGCACTCTAGCCTGGGTGATAGAGTGAGATTCTGTTTTTTAAAAAAACAAAAAAGTCGGCGTGGTGGCTTATACCTGTAATCCTAGCACTTTGGGAGGCTGAGGCAGGCAGATCACTTGAGGTCAGGAGCTTGAGACCAGGCTGGCCAACATGGTGAAACCCTATCTTTACTAGAAATACAAAAATTAGCTGGGTATAGTGTCATAGTGTCAGGTGCCTGTAATTCCAGCTACTCAGGAGGCTGAGGCAGGAGAATCTCTTCAACCAGGAGGTGGAGGTTGCAGATCACTGAGATCGTGCCACTGTACTCTAGCCTCAGCAACAGGGCAAGACTCTATCTCAAATAAATAAATAAAAATAAATAAATAAATATGAAAAAATAAAAAAATTAATGTTAAGTCTCAACTCCAAAGTGAACACAGGATGTTTGCTTAGTACACACGTGTGTGACTCCCTTTCATCAATATTCACAACTTCTCCTATAACCTATTAATATGTATGCTAGCCAACCCATTTTGCATAAAACTCCTGTCCCACCCTTCCTCCCTCAAATTGCCTGCTTTTGGTCTCAGCCAAAGGCTCCACTTACCAGCCTGGAGGTTGCAACCCAGCATAAGAAATCATATTGTTTTCAAATTATGTATCTGGTGATTTTAAGTTGATACTTCCTAGGTTGTCACAAGATTCAGGTGTGGCTCACTGTTGCAGGACACAAGCTGGGATCTCCTGGGAGTTGGTCTCTTTGCAGGCCCTAGAGGGCCTTCCTTCTTTTTTTAAAGACAGTTTCACTCCTGTTACCCAGGCTGGAGTGCAGTGGCTCGATCTTGGCTCACTGCAACCCCTGCCTCCCGGGTTCAAGAGATTCTCCTGCCTCAGCCTCCCGAGTAGCTGGAATTACAGGCGCCTGATGCTATGCTTTCCAGGTTCAAGCAATTCTCCTGCCTAGGCTTCCCAAGTAGCTGGGATTACATCCACCTGCCACCACACCCGGCTAATTTTTGTATTTTTACTAGAGATGGTGTTTTACCACGTTGGCCAGGCTGGTCTTGAACTCCTTGATCACTCAGGTGATCTGCCCGCCTCAGCCTCTCAAAGTGCTGGGATTACAGGCGTGGGCCACTGCGCCCAGCCAGGGCCTTCCTTCTTGGTTGATTTTCCTCCAGAGATCCCACTGTCTCCTCAGGCTCCCCTGCCTGCCTCCTCCTTGGGTCCAGACCTGCGGCATTGCCCAGATACTGGGCCCCCATCTTCCCTACACTTACTGCCACCCATAGGCTGATGGCTCCCACATCTGCATCCAACCTGGACTCCTCCCCTGAGCATTTCCCTCTACAACAACCTCCCTCTGGGCCAAGAGCAGACAGGCATCCCGACAAAACTGTTCTGTGTTGCATCCTGCCCAAACCTGCCCCTCCCTCTCCTTTTTCTCATCAGTGGTATCACCATGAGCTCAGAGAATTTAAAAAATGACTTCTGTCAGGGGGGGAGCAGGGCAAAAAACAAAACAAAACAAAAAATAAAACAAAAATGACTTCTGTCATGGTCTGGGTGGGGATGGGGGGAAGAGTAAATTAGCCCAGGATCATAGGTGCTGTAGAAAGGATACCTGAGTTGGGGGAGGGGGTCAGTGAGTTGGGGATGAAAGGAGAGCTTGGACCTTCAAACAACTGAGGGATCTGATCAAAAGATTCAGAATATCTGTGATTTTGTGGCTGGCAGTAAGTGACATCTGGGCTAATGAGGTTGTGGGAGTTGGTGGCTCTACAATTTATGGCCGTGGGAAATCCTTGTTTTCTATCGCTGACTGGGAGGTTGGAAGCCTGGGCTCTAGTGGTTGCCCTGAAATTGGCTCTGCCCTTTGGGAACCAGCCCAACCCCGTATGTGGGTGCCCTTAGTCCCGGTGGTGACGAGGGATTGAGACAGAGACACAAGAGTAGAATTTACAGCATGGGTCCAGGGGACCAATGCAAGCTCCGGAACCATATTGGCCCCAGATCTGGGCTCCAAACACTTTTATTATGTGCGCATTCTCACTGATCTTACCAGCGTGGAAAGGGAGGATAAAGGAGTAAGATAGCCGGGTGGAGAGCGCTTGAGATCCTTCTAAGACATGCTAATCTAGTGCTCTGAGTTTTCAACAGCACTGGAGATCCTTCTAAGACATACTAAACTAGTACACTTGAGTTTATCACCCATTGTTATCAGCGTGAGGCTGCATCAGAAGGACAGCTAGTGCTCGACTTACGACCAGGGTCGGGACCGCGGACCGGTCGTAACACGATTTGGTCGTAAGTTGAGTAGGCTATATGTACAGTTGAAATGGTGCACGCGGAGATGGTAGTGCTGCCGGAAGCTGGTCCGCATCGTCGTACACCCAGCTGGGAGACGTTTGCGCTGCCAGACGCGGAGCAGTCGTGGCTAGCGATTGTGGTCGTAAAGTCGAATGGTCGTAAGTTGCATAGGTGGTAAATCGATCAATACCTGATCGGATTAGGATAGCGGATTAGGAGCCACCCATCTGACCACACCCAAAGTATCAAGGGGCTTTTATCTCCCAAGGGTTGAGGACATAGGGCAATTAAAATCACTCCATATTCCAAGAACGTAGGCAGAGCCTGAGGTGTTCTGTGATCTCTGCCCTGCAAGGCCTTTCTTCTTGCCAGCTGCCATCTGCAAAGACCCTCCGGATCTTGTGAGCAGAGGTCACCTCCCTTCTCAGAGATCTTTGCATAAGCCCTCTTTACGAGGCCCTCATGCAGTCTCCATGTTGAGAAGGCATTTGTGGGACCAGAGTAGTATTCCCTGCTCTGCAGCCACCCTGAGGTGTTCCCCGGTGTCACTGAGCTCTCGGATGGTCTTTACCTTAGGCCTCCTGTTGCCGCTTGATTTCTAATTGACTGCACCAATAATATAGTTTAGTTCAGTGTATAAACTTCAGTGTACTCTGAGCCAAGCAAGTTTATAATTATTTGGCTGGAATTAACATAGGTCTCCCCCTGGCCATCTTGACCCACATGCCTTGATCCTCCAGATCTCATTTTCCTCATCTGTGTAATAGGACAGGAGTTGCAAACTGATGAGATTAGCTCAAAGGATCCCAGCAGCTCAGGCTGCAAGGTTTTTTTCAGACCTGAGCTTTTGGGAGAAAATGGGGTAGGTGGAGCTTAGGGGCTGGCCTGAGGCCTGCACTGTTAATTCACCCCCTCCCACTCCCTTATGGAGGCCTGGCTGGTGCTCACATGCAATAATTAACTGCTGAGTGGCCTTCGCCCAATCCCAGGCTCCACTCCTGGGCTCCATTCCCACTCCCTGCCCCACTGCCCGTCTCCTAGGCCACTAAACCACAGCTGTCCCCTGGAATAAGGCAAGGGGGAGTGGAGAGCAGAGCAGAAGCCTAAGCCAGACCCAGAGCCACCTCCTCTCCCAGGTATGACACTCCCCATATCCCTCCAGAGGCCACACACCCTATGGTACTCCCAGCATGTGTTAAGGATTTGCTGAACTGGAAGGGCCCTCTGTTTAACTAAAGCCCAGAGTGTCTTGAAGTGGAGACTGAGGCCCAGACCAGAGCGTGGCCTGCCCAAGGTTAAACGACAAGTTAGTGTCCATCCCCTTGAACTAGTACCTGGGCTCTAGCCCTGCAGTCCAGCACTGAGTTCTCCGCTTTCCTAGTCTGAGGCTCCAAGGTTGGGAGTGGAGGTCATGATAGTTGCGGGGGCGGTCATAACTGGACCAAGACCTGAAGGTGAGACAAGGAAGGTGGGAAGGGGGCTTGCAGAGTGACGCAGGTCACAAGGACAGGAAGAGAGCCTGGCTTCAAAAGCAGCCACAGCAAGAGAGACTACTGACTGAACAGGTAGCCTCCCCTGGGGCTGGGGAAAGTATTTTCCCAGCCCCCATCCCCAGCACTGTGTGTTGGTCGCCCCCATGAGACCCCAGCACTGTGAAGGTGCAGGGGGCAAAAGCAAAAGAACTGTGACCTGGACTTAGGTGGTCCCTGCTGTGTGACTTGGGACGGCCCTCAATCTGTACTCAACTGATTCTGCAAAGATTAAACTGGCTATCATTTGTTGATTTCCCCTTCCTATATTTAATCCTTGCAGAAGAAAGCTAAGCCTCAAAGTTTGCTTCTCTCCCTCAAGGCCAAGGAGAAGGTGGAGTGAGGGCTGGGGTCGGGACAGGCTGAGCGGGAACCCTTGTGTCCTAAACTGTTAGGTTTTGTTTCCCTGGGAACTGAACCCAAAGGATCACCTGGTGTTTCCTGACAGCACAGATTTCTCTGGCCTCCTGTCCAGATTAGTGAGTGAGTGGGTCCACAGAGGCATGATTGGGTCCTGGAATGAATGAATCAACCATGAGAGAATGAATGAACACTAGAATATCACTAGAGTAGCAGAATAATGGATTCTAGAGCAGGAAGGAGAAAGAGCTGCTGGGTGGGAATCCAACTCCAGGCTTCTCTGAACCCTGCTGTGCAAGGCCCAGCTCAGGCCCTGCCTAGAGCCCTAGAAAGTGTTTTACAGTGAAGTATTTTGGTGTCAAAATCTGACCTGAAAAGGAACGCCTGTCAAGAGGAGAGGAGGGGCAACATGGGGCCAAGGCAAGCTTGTGAGCGGGAAGGACCTGTCCACTTTAGGAACTGGTATGTGGAAAATGGGTTAGAAGGAGACAGATGGAGAGAAGTCACAGGAAATAAATTCTGAGCATTTTAGGAGAGCCCAGACAACAGTTCACCAGTGGAGAGAAGGAAACAGTCACCTCCCAAAATTCAGTGTCTGAGGTCAAAGGATTGAAGTTCTATGATGACCAGGGAGAAGCCAGCTCTGTGGTAGGGGCTCAGGAGCTCCCCAAGGCCCCAGGGCTGTCTAGCTGGCTGCCCCCTGCCAGCCTGTGCCCTGTGACACATCTCCCCTACCCCCCAGATCCCATGGTTTCCAGGAGGGGCTTACTAAATTAGCCCAAGTAATGAGGCTAGAAAGGGCTGGAACCAAGGCTTAAAAAGCAAAACAAAGCCAGGTGTGGCGGCTCATACCTGTAATTCCAGCACTTTGGGAGGCTGAGGTGGGCAGATCACCTCAGGTAGGGAGTTTGAGATCAGTCTGACCAATGGGAGAAACCTTGTCTCAACTAAAAATACAAAATTAGCCAGGCGAGGTGGCACATGCCTGTAGTCCCAGCTACTCAACAGGCTGAGGCAGGAGAATTGCTTGAACCCGGGAGGCAGAGGTTGCAATGAGCCAAGATTGTGCCATTGCACTCCAGCCTGGGTGACAAGAGTGAAACTCTGTCACACACACACACACACACCCCAAAACAAACTAACAAAAAAACCACACTGCAGCCCCCCCACTGAAACATTTTTGTCAACTTTTTTTTTTTTTTTTGAGAGAGTCTCGCTCTGTCACCCAGGCTGGAGTGCAGCAGTGCGATCTTGGCTCACTGTAACCTCCGCCTCCTGGGTTCAAGCGATTCTCCTGCCTCATCCTCCCTAGTAGCTGGGATTGCAGGCACACAATACCATGCCCAGCTAATTTCGTACTTTTAGTAGAGATGGGGTTTCACTTTGTTGACCAGGCTGGTCTCAAACTCCTGACATCAGGCGATCTACCCGCCTCGGCCTCCCAAAGTGCTCACGTTACACTGCACCCAGTCCATTTTTGTAAACTTTTACAACAAAGTGATTTGGTATCAAAATCTGACCTGAAAATTAATGTGAGGTTATGTATAGTTTTAATTTATCCCACCAATGTAACTGTTTCATCCCAGAATATGCACTAGATTATGGGGTATATGGAAATTATATTATCTTTGTATCACCTTTTATGAAATCATAAAAAATTTTAACTCTGAAACATTTGAATGGCATTGTGGACCTATGGCAAACTCCTGGCTATTTCTGCATTTTGCCCAAATCCATCCTTTAATTATATCACTTGAACTTCTCGACCACCTGGATAAGGGAGAGGCTCAAGCCAGGGAGGGGTGGTATCTAATCCCACCTCTCATTGGATCTGGGAAGACTGAGGGAAATTGGGGGCAGGGCTTCAGTCGAGGCCCCACCCTCCTGGAGCCCTGCCCACAAATTAAGGCCCCACCTCTGCATTCCTTGGTGCCATTTACCACAGCTCTTCCTTCAGGGACAGACATGGCTCAGCGGATAACAATACAGCTGCTGCTCCTTCTAGCTTGGGTGGCTGCAGTAGGGGGGGCCCGGACACCAACTGTGCGGGCCAGGACTGAACTTCTCAATGTCTGCATGGATGCCAAGCACCACAAGGAAAAGCCAGGCCCCGAGGACAAGCTGCATGAGCAGGTGGGCCAGGGGGTGATCTGGGGTGGTGAGGGACTGGCTCAGGAAGAGGAAATTAGGACATGGAACTATCAAACCCCATTCACTGATGAAGGCAGACAGACCCCCCAGAGGATCGCTTCCATTTCTATTAATACAGGAGACTATTTCACAGACACTGTGTGCCAAATGTCGGTACAATGCCAACAGCTCGCCTTCTTGGTTGTTGAGTTTCCGCATTACACAAAGAAGGAAGCAGGCCCAGAGGGGTGCCTGGAAATGGAGTTGGAGAGACCCATCCTGTGGTTGCTTGATTTAGGAGTTTAACCCAGGAATGACTCCTCCAAGGCTCTGAGAGAAGAAACTGCATACTGTACATAGTGACTTCTTCTCTGCTTGCCCTAAACAGCTCAAGAAAGGAGAGTCTCTCACAGTTTTTGTTGGTTGATTGGTTTGTTTTTTAGTAGAGACAGGGTTCCACCATCTTGGCCAGGCTGGTGTTGAACTCCTGATCTTTTGATCCACCCACCTCCCCTCCCAAAGTGCTGGGATTACAGGCATGAGCCACCACGCCCGGCTTGTTTGTGTTTTGAGATGGAGTCTCTCACTCTGTCCCCCAGGCTGGAGTGCAGCGGTTCTATCTGGCTGACTGCAACCTCTGCCTCCCAGGTTCAAGCGATTCTCACAGTAGCTGGGACTACAGGCGCCTGCCACCACGCATGGCTAATTTTTGTATTTTTAGTAGAGACGGGGTTTCACTGTGTTGGCCAGGCTGGTCTCAAACTCCTGACCTTGTGATCCCCTTGCCTTGGCCTCCCAAAGTGCTGGGATTACAAGCATGAGCCACCGCTCCTGGCCATCTCACAGTTATGAGGCTGGGTACAAAGAATTCTTTTTTTTTCTGAGAGAGGTCTCCATATGTTGCACAGGCTAGTCTTAAACTCCTGAACCCAAGTAATCCTCCCACCTCGGCCTCCCGAAGTGTAGGATTACAGAAATGAGCCATGTTCCTGCCTGAAGCATCTTGGTTCATGCATCTAGTAAAACTTTGGGCTGGGATGTCCTGAACATGATGATAAAACTAAAGAAAAAACAGAGAGAAAGTAATTTGTAGGCCAGGTAGCCTGTAATTCCAACACTGTGGGAAGCTGAGGTGGGGGGATCACTTGCGCTCAGGAGTTCAAGACCAGCCTAGGCAAGGTGGCAAAAACCCATCTCTACTAAAAATACAAAAAATTAGTCAGGTGTGGTGGCACGTGGCTGTAGTCCCAGCTACTCAGGAGGCTGAGGTGGGAAGATCAATTGAGCCCAGGAGGCAGATTGAGCCACTGCACTCCAGCCTGGGCAACAGAGTGAGACCCTGTCAGAAAGGAAGGAAGGAAGGAAGGGAAGGAAAGAAGGAAAGGAAAGGAAGGTAATTCGTGTATACATTTCATTTTTTTGTTTTTTGGTTTTTGGTTTTCTTTGAGAATGGAGTTCTTGTTGCCCAGGCTGGAGTGCAGTGGCACGATCTCACCTCCGCCTCCCGGCTTCAAGTGCTTCTCCTGCCTCAGCCTCCTGTGTAGGCACAAGCCACCACACCCAGCTAATTTTTTTTTTTTTAGTAGAGATGGTTTTCACCATGTTGGCCAGGCTGGTCTCGAACTCCTCACCATGTGATCTGCCCCCCTCAGCCTCCCAAAGTACTGGGATTACAGGTGTGAGCCCCTGTGCCCGGCCTTAAGTGCACATTTTATTTATTTATTTTTTTGAGATGGAGTTTTGCTTTGTCACACAGGCTGGATTGCAGTGGTGCAATCTCAGCTCGCTGCAACTTCTGCCTCCAGGGTTCAAGCAATTCCCCTGCTTCAGCCTCCAGAGTAGCTGCAATTACAGGCAGCCACCATCACACCCAGCTAATTTTTGTGTTTTTAGTAGAAATGGGGTTTTGCCATGTTGGTCTCAATTCTTGACCTCAAGTGATCTGCACGCCTCCACCTCCCAAAGTGCTGGGATTACAGATGTGAGCCACCGTACACGGCTCACGTTTTAATATTTAGCTTATCAGCCTTAAGAAATGAGATTCAGAAAGCTCGAAGATAGCCACATAGAAGCATAGATTCAAGTTGTCCCGAATTTCACAGCAGTCACAAGTTAGTTTTTAAGGAAAAAGAGTAGTTCCTGTTTATCGAGAATTTATAATAAAATAATGAGCAATTGATTGGCTATACATTGTTTTCTGTATCACAAATACCAGGAACAAATAATGGGTGAGGCAGCTAGTTAGAAACAAAACTGCATCCCCAGTAGCTCGGATTACAGGTGCATGCCACCACACCTGGCTGATTTTTTTTTTTTTTTTGACTTTCCGGCAAGAACCCAGAAAACCTGCTAGACAAATTCTAAAAGAGCTGTAACACTGATTTTTGTACTTTTAGTAGAGACAGGGTTTCACTATGTTGGTCAGGCTGGTCTCCAACTCCTGACCTGGTGATCCGCCCGCCACAGCCTCCCAAAGCACTGGGATTACAGGCGTGAGCCACTGCACACAGCCGTCTGGCTAATTTTTTTTTTTTTCTTTTCTCCCCTCGCTCGCCCTCCTTGGCTAATTTTTTATATTTTAGTAGAGACGGGGTTTCACCATGTGGCCCAGGTGGTCTCAAACCCTGAGCTCAGGCAATTTACCCGCCTCGGCCTCCCAAAGTGCTAGGATTACAGGCGTGAGCCACTGTGCCCGGCCAGGTTACAATTTAAATTGTTTTCGCCTTCAAATCTTTGCCACCTCAGTGAGGCCTAATCTGACCACACTATTACACTGCAATTCCCCAGCTGCCTTCCCTGCTTAATTTTTGTCTAAAGCAATAATCACGTGATGTGTTAATTTTTGTAACCCCAGTTTCTACAGAAGTACCTGGGTGAGAGTAAGTGGGGTCTCAAAGGTTGAATTAAGAAATTTTGGAATGACACAAACTCCAGACAGGAGCTCCCTTCTGGGTTCCCACAGTCTCTGATGGCCCTCTCCTCTAAAGAGGTCCCAACAGCAAGTATTTTCCTGGATGACTTCCAGTGGGCTGGGGAATCATGGACGAAGAGGGGAGATATTGCATATGGAATATTCTGGCTGTGCTGGCTGTGGGCTGAGTCATGTGTCTTTCCCCATCCAGTGTAGTCCCTGGAGGAAGAATGCCTGCTGTTCTACCAACACCAGCCAGGAAGCCCACAAGGATGTTTCATACCTGTATAACTTCGACTGGAACCACTGCGGAGAGATGGCACCTGCCTGCAGACGGCATTTCATCCAGGACACCTGCCTCTATGAGTGCTCCCCCAACTTGGGGCCCTGGATTCAGCAGGTACACATGGCTTCCTGCAGGTACAAGACCTAGCAGAGGAGCTGAGCTTTCCGGGCATCTCTGCAAGCTGCATCCTCAGCTCCAGTTCTATTCCGGGCTGGGTTGCTGGGATTCTTGTGCCTGAGCCTTTCTTTTCTACCAAAATCTCCCAGGTGGATCAGAGCTGGCGCAAAGAGCGGGTACTGGACGTGCCCCTGTGCAAAGAGGACTGTGAGCAATGGTGGAAAGATTGCAGTACCTCCTACACCTGCAAGAGCAACTGGCACAAGGGCTGGAATTGGACCTCAGGTGAAGGCTGGGGTGGGGCAGGAAGGGAGGGATTTGGAAGTGGAGGTGCGTGGGTATGGAAGAGGTATGTGACAATTTGGGGTTGTAGGGCTGGCAGACCCCAAGATAGTTCTGGGCGCAGTGGCTAAAGGTCTTCTCTCTTCTCTGCAGGGTCTAACAAGTGCCCGGTGGGAGCTGCCTGCCTATCTTTCCATTTCTACTTCCCCACACCCACTGATCTATGCAATGAAATCTGGAGTCACTCCTTCAAGGTCAGCAACTACAGGCGAGGAAGTGGCCGCTGCATCCAGATGTGGTTTGACCCGGCCCAGGGCAACCCCAACGAGGAAGTGGCGAGGTTCTATGCTGCAGCCATGAGTGGAGCTGGGCCCTGGGCGGCCTGTCCTGTCCTGCTCAGCCTGGGCCTGCTCTGGTTGCTCAGCTGACTTCTCTGTTTACCGTCTGATACCTGGACATCCTTGCCCTGTTTAGCCCCATAGCTCCCAACTGTTTGGTTTCTGCTCCATGGTTGGGCCTCTGACAGCTACTTTGAATAAACCAGACACCCCACATGCCTTGAGGATTATTTGGGTATGAACGACAATGCGACTGTTTTGTCTCCCAATTCCCATTGATTGAAGCCGGTGAGACTGGGCCAAATCCCAGCTCTGACACTTGCTATGTACTAGTCTGATACTTAACTCTTCTTCTAACTTAGGAGACATTTGTAGCTCTCAGCTTTATTTTTCACTGTAGCTCCAATCTAGAGCCAAGCCCAGGCGTTTTTTGTTTGTTTGCTTTGAGACAGGGTATCACTCAGGTGACTGGCCCTGGGTAGTCTTGCAAACAAGGCCAACTGATGCATTACGTTCTCTACAGGACCAGTAATACCAAACAAATATGATTTGTTTACAGATATATTTGAATTAGTGGAATTTAAGATAACTACCATCTAAAATCAACTTTTTTTTTTTTTTTTTGAGTCGGAGTCTTGCTCTGTCACCCAGGCTGAAGTGCAGTGGCATGATCTCATCTCACTGCAACCTCTGCTTACTAGGTTCAAGCAATTCTCATGCCTCAGCCTCCCAAGAAGCTGGGATTACAGGCATGTGCCACCATGTCCAGCTAATTTTTGTGTTTTTAGTAGAGACCATGTTTCACCATGTTGGCCGGCTGGTCTCCGAACTCCTGACCTCAAGCAATCTTCCTGACTTGACCTCCCAAGGTGCTAGGATGACAGGTGTGAGCCACTGTGCCTGATCTATTTCTTTTGATTATTATTGTGTGTGTGTGTTTTTGTTTTGAGATGGAGTCTCTCATCCAGGCTTGAATGCAGTGGTGTGATCTCTGCTAACTGCAGTGTCTGTCCCTCAGCTTCTCCTGCATCAGCCTTCTGAGTAGCTGGGACTACAAGCATGTGCCACCGTGCCCGGCTAATTTTTGTATTTTTAATAGGGACAGGGTTTCTCCATGTTGGCCAGGCTGGTCTGGAACTCCTGGGCTCAAGTGATTCTTGATTACGCTGGGATTACAGGTGCGAACCACCAAGCCTGACCCACTTATTTTTTGCACTAAAAGCATAGGTGATGAATGCAAAAATTGATAAATTGGACTTAGAATTCAAAACTCTTGCTCTTTAAAAGACGTTCTTTTTATTTTTTTGAGACGGAGTTTTGCTCTTGTTACTCAGGTTGGAGTGCAATGGCGTGATGTTGGCTCACCGCAACCTCCACCTCCTAGGTTCAAGCAATTCTTCTGCCTCAGCCTCCTGAGTAGCTGGGACTACAGGCGCATGCCACCAGGCCCAGCTAATTTTTTTGTATTTTTAGTAGAGAAGGTTTCACCATGTTGACCAGCATGGTCTCCATCTCTCGATCTTGTGATCCACCCGCCTCAGCCTCCCAAAGTGCTGGGATTATAGGCGTGAGCCACCGAGCCCGGTAAGACACTCTTAAGAAAATTAAAAGACAAGCAACAGGCTGGAGGAAATATTTGCAAAACACATTTGATAAAGGATCTGCATTCATAATATACGAAGAACACTTACAGGTCAGTAATTGTAAGGCAGACAACCCAATCAAATAATGGGCAAAAGAAATGAACAAACATTTCATTAAAGAAATTACACAGGTTGGGTGTGGTAGCTAATGCCTATAATCCCAGCACATTAGGAGGCTGAGGCAGGCAGATGACTTAAGGCCAGGAGTTCAAGACCAGCCTGGCTAACATGACAAAACCGTGTCTCTACTGAAAATATAAAAATTAGCCAGGTGCAGTGATGCATGCCTGTAATCTCAGCTACTCAGGAGGCTGAGGCAGGAGAGTTGCTTGAACCTGGGAGGTGGAGGTTGCAGTGAACTGAGATTGTGCCACTGCATTACAGCTTGGGTGACAGAATGAGACTCTCTCGGAACAAAAAAAGAATATACACAAATTATGAGTAGTTATATGAAAAGATGCTCGACATTATTAATCATTAGAAAAATGCAAATTAAAATCCCAGTGATATACCATTTTATACCTATTAGGGTGGCAATAATAAATAAGATAGGCAGTAACAAATGTTGGCAAGGATGTGGAGAAATGGGGACCCTCACACAGTGCTGATGTAGTAAAATGGTACAGCCCTTTGGAAAATAGCGTGGCAGTTTCTCAAAAAGTTAAATATAAAACTGCCATACAACCCAAAATTCCACCCCTAGGTATCTACTCAGGAGAAATGAAAACAAACATAACACTTAAATATGAATATCCATAATACTATGTATCATTATACATAATAGCCCCAAGCTGGCAATAACTTAAATTTTTAGCAACTGGTGAATGGATAGACAAAATGTGGTGAATTCATACAGTAGAAGACTGTGCAGCAATGAAACATAATGACACATGCTATGTCATGGATGAGCCTCAAAAACATGCTAAGTGAAAGAGGCCCAAGATAAGAGGCTTCATGTGGCGTGATTTCACTTACATGAAATGTACAGGAAAGGCAAATTTACAGAGGCAGAAAATACATTAGTTGCCTGGGACAGGAAGTGAGAACAAGGATTAATTGTAAATGGACACGAAGGGGGATGAAAATTACTTGGGGGATGATTCTGAGCTTCTGAGGGGTGTGCCCATGAGGGAAAGTATTCTAACAAATTTGGCCTGTGGCTCCATAAAATCATCAGAGACAAACTCCATTCCCATCATGAACTTTAAAAGATTGGTTGGAGGCTGAGTGTTGTAGCTCATGCCTGTAACCTCAGCACTTTGGGAGGCCAAAGAGGGTGGATGGCTTGAGCTTAAGAGTTTGAGACCAGCCTGGGCAACATGGTGAAACCCGGTCTCTAGAAAAAAAAATACAAAAATTAGCTGGGTGTGATGGCGTGTGCCTGTAGTCCCAGCTACTTGGGAGGCTGAGGTAGGAGGATCTCCTGAGCCCAAGGAGTTTGAGCCTGCAGTGAGCAATTGTACCACTGCAGTCCAGCCTGGGTTGACAGAGTAAGACACTGTCTCCAAAAAAAACAAGCTCGGATTTGGCAGTCAAGGAGTGAGTCTACCCTTGGTGTGAATAACATGAGAGTCATCATTTAGGAGGTGGCCCATTGACCAAGGACTTTTTTTAAAAAAGAGTGTTTATTCCAGTTGGCACAGGTAAGGTTTGCTAAACTGAGTGTTGGAGACCAGAGCCAGGGGAAAGAAAAAGGCTATATCATATGACTAGCAAAAAAAAAGGGAACATGAAGTACATTACCAAAAATAGACAATAACCACAATCATATATCTTTAATTAACTTTACTCCTTCCTTGTCTAGTTACATGTTCTTGGGCTAGCATCTTCCTCCAGAGAAGTCTTCTGCCTTGGGGCTGAAATTTTGCTAGAAATCCCTAGTCTCAGGACTCTGATAGTTTGGCTCAACCAAGTGTTAGTTTATGGTGATGATGTCAGATACATGGATTTATTTCCTGTCAGCAAAGTATAGTAGGTATCTTTAGAAAAACAAGAGGGGAGAATAGAAACGAGTTGTTGAGCTGAATGTGGTGACATGTGCCTGTAGTCTCAGCTACTTAGGAGGCTGAAGTGGGAGGATCGCTTGAGCCCAGGGAGGCTGAGGCTGTAGTGTGCGGTGATCATACCACTACACTCCAGCCGAGGATGTCAGAGTGAGACCCTGTCTCAAAAAAAAAAAAAAATAGAGGTTGGTCCAAAGGTAGTGAGTTATCTCAATTGATTGTTCACAGTCAGTTACAGCTCGAACTCCTTGTTCTCTTTCCCCTCTTCTCACTACTGCACTTGACTAGTCTTTAAAAAAAAAAAAAAAATAGAGGTTGGTCCAAAGGTAGTGAGTTATCTCAATTGATTGTTCACAGTCAGTTACAGCTCGAACTCCTTGTTCTCTTTCCCCTCTTCTCACTACTGCACTTGACTAGTCTTTAAAAAAAAAAAAAAAATAGAAACTAGTTGTTGAGTGTATCAAATGGCCTGGCCAATCTATTCATTTTCAATATCAGAATGAAAGAAGAATATTCTCTGGAACATACTACATAACAGCACAAACCTACCGATGACTGCTAGATTTCATGAGGTCTCAGATCATGGCTACATTGAGGAGAACTATTATTAGAACCTGGGGAGAGAGCAGGAGACAGGGAGGTTCATCTTCTCAACCGATTTAACTAACATTTTTCCTTAATTTTTAGACAGAGTCTTGCACTGACACCCAGGATGGAGTGCAGTGGCATGATCTCGGCTCACTGTAACCTCTACCTCCCAGGTTCAAGCAATTCTCATGCCTCAGCCTCCTGAGTAGCTGGGACCACACACATGTGCCACCACACCTGGCTAATTTTTTTGTGTTTTTGGTAGAGATGGGGTTTCACCATGTTGGCCAGGCTGGTCTCAAACTCTTGGCTTCAAGTGATTCACCCTCCTCGAGCTCCCAAAGGGTTGAGATTATAGGCATGGGCCACCATGCCCAGCCTAACTTATATTTGATAATTCTATGCGTCTTATTTGGCTGAGCTCTACAGGTGAAACAGATAATGAATATATTTACAAATCTTGAGGGCCTTACAGTCTATTTTAGAACATGTGTACTACAATTGCTACCAATAATACAAGATTATGGAATAAAATCAACATGGGCATGAGTTTGACAGTCATTATGTAAGGCCTTGCACATGAATATGAATATACTTTTATCCATCCAGGAAGGTCCACAATCATAGTCACAACACTACCTTGCATAAAAATTCTCTTGGCCGGGTGCAGTGGTTCACACCTGTGCAGCCTGGACGGCATAGTAAGACCTCGTCTCTACAAAAAATAAATAATTAGCTGGGTATGGTGGTGCACACCTGTAGTCCCATCTACTTGGGGAGGCTAAGGCTGGAGGATTGCTTGAGCCCAAGAGGTCAAGGCTGCAGTGAGCGGTGTTTGTGCCACTATACTCTAGCCTGGATGACAGTGAGACCCCATTTCAAAAAAAATATCATCTAGAGAGAATGAGCCCCTCTTTTTGCTCTGACATCTTTTTCCACTTTGTGGACATGATGGACAAGGCAGCTCTTATAATACTGATACACTGATTTTAAAAATATGGAGCATGCCAATTATACCTAATTATTTTTAGTATCCCTCCTTGTATCCTTCTTTACTTATGAGTGCTATGCTGTGTGGGAGAGAATTTTTGGTGTAATCCAGTAGCTGTCTGGAAAGTGTAAGATGATTTGGCTATTAAAAAAATGCCTTGATAGTTATATTATTTTGAATTAGGACCTGATCTTGGAGGACAACAGAAAAAAGTGTTCTTGGGGAAAGGCCTTCATCTTGGCTGTGTAAGAAAACTGTATTTTACAACAACCTTGTCATTAGGAATTTTAACTTCATTATAGGGGAAGAATCCTATTGTTTTATGTTAGATCATGACCCAAGACAGTGACATAAGTCAGCACAACAGAAAAAAAAAAAAAAAGAAAGAAAAATAACATGCTTTTTGAGAAGTGAAATTCACATTCAGTCTGGGCAAGGACCTAAAGTCTGCTGTCAGGGGAAAACACACAGGAAATAAAAAATAACTTTTGTTCTTCATGTTAAGAGTAGACTTACACTCAAATTTTATACTCAAAGATGATTTTTTATGAGCAGCCAATATTGTTTAAAGCTTTCTATTTCTTAAAATAGAAGTCATCTGAAGAAGCACTTCTAGAAGGGCAGAATAAGGACGTCTGAAAATTCATTCCTCAAAAAAAGCAAAAAAACACTGGCAAAAATGGTCAAAATCAACTTTTTTAGCCAAGTGCGGTGGCTCATGCCTGTAATCCCAGCACTTTGGGAGGTCAAGGCGTGAAGCTCACTTGAGGTCAGGAGTTTGAGACCAGCCTGGCCAGCGTGGTGAAACCCTGCCTCTACTAAAAATACAAAAATTAGCCAGGCATGGTGGTGGATGCCTGTAATCCCAACTACTTGGGAGCTGAGGCAGGAGAATTGCTTGAACCTGGGAAGCAGAGGTTGCGGTGAGCCGGGATCATGCCACTGCACTCCAGCCTGTGCAACAAAGGGAGACTCCATCTCAAAAAAAAAAAAAAAAAAAAATCCAGGCACAGTGGTTCATACCTGTAATTCCAGCACTTTGGGAGGCTGAGGCAGGAGGTTCACTTGAGGCCTGGAGTTCAAGAGCACGCTGGGACACATAGCAAGACCTCATCTCTCTCTCTCTATATATATATACATATAAAAGGCAGCTTCCTGTTTTTCTTTGGAAGGGGTTTTTGGCATGCATCAAGTACCCCAACTTTTCAGTTACCTCCCAAAGGTCTCTGTCCTAAACATCTTAAGTCTGGGAGCCAAAGGGACTACGCATATGTGAGTCTTTCTTTTGTTTTTATTTTTGTTTTTGTTTTTGTTTTTGTTTTGAGATAGAGTCTTGCTCTATCCCTCACGATGGAGCGTAGTGGCGCCATCTCAGCTCATTGCAACCTCCGCCTCCTGGGTTCAAATGATTCTCTTGCCTTAGCCTCCCATGTAGCTGGGATTATAGGCATGCACCACCATGCCTGGCTAATTTTTTTGTATTTTCAGTAGAGATGGGGTTTCACCATGTTGGTCAGGCTGGTCTCAAACTCCTGACCTCAAATGATCCGCCTGCCTTGGGCTCCCAAAGTGCTGGGATTATAGACGTGAGCCACTGCACCCGGCCATATATGAGTTTTTCTAGATCACAGAACAAAGAGGTAGTTTTAAATTGGTGCACAAACAGTTCCAGGGCTATGCTCCCTCGGAGCAATTCAGAAAAGGAGAGGGAATATTTAGTTCCTATTTTGTCTCTATATGTGGCTTACAGTACACTTCCAGTGGCTACTTGATGACCTGACAGCTAACAAATTTGCACCAGTGAGGTCATGGGGCAAACAAACAATAGCCTTATTACAGCTTAGCAAGGGAATTTCATGAAACTTTCCCCTGGCCCACCCCGTAAATAAATCCAGGTCTACTTATTCTTCCAGGAAGGAGCTTGGCCATGCACTGAGTGCCACAACTTCTATGGCTCCCACCCTGGGGACTGTCTCCTTAATGACCTAGCTCTTGATGTTGATGGAGCTTTGTATTCTTGGGTGGGGCTGAGACCACAGAAAACAAAGAAGTGAACATGTAATAGTCAGGCTTCCAACAGCTATTTCCCCAGGATCAGAAGGTGCAACCTGAATGTTAGTATAGGCATTTGCCAAAGATACAGATCTTCTTCTCAGCTTAGTGCAGACAGAATGAGAGATAAACACCTGTATTCAGCTTTACCATAAAAATAGAAGTAGCTGAAACACATACCCAACACTCCAAACTTTCCAGCTATACCTACAGAATCTGGCTTCTGCCTTATTGGTCTCAGAATACTAAAATGATATGACAGAAACTCCAGGTGGGCACCAACAACAGAATAGAGGTCTGGACAAACATAAAAACTTGAGAGGCACCTTAAAATCTCTGGTCAGACAGATAGGCGAGAGCCTTCTCCTACACGAGGTCAGCTAGACAAGAGTAAGAGAGATAGTGATACGGTCAGGCTTTGTGTCCCCAGCCAAATCTAATCTTGACATATAATCCCCCTAATTCCCATGAGCGAAGGGAGAGACCAGGTGGAGGTAACTGAATCATGGGGGCAGTTTCCCCCATACTGTTCTTGTGATAGTGAGTTCTGACGAGATCTGATGGTTTTATAAGAAGCTCCTCCCCCTCCTGCTGCCTTGTAAAGAAGGTGCCTTGCTTCCCCTTCGCCTTCAGCTGTGATTGTAAGTTTCCTAAGGCCTTCCCAGCCATGCTGAACTTTGAGCCAATTAAACCTCTTTCCTTTATATGGTACCCAGTCTTGGGAAGTTCTTTACAGCAGTATGAAAATGGACTAATACAGATAGTTATTTTATCTAATGTGCAGAAACCAACACAGAGAGTCAAGGAAAATAAAGTAATAGAGGAATATGTTCTAAACAAAAGAACAAGATGAATATACAGAAGCTGATCTGAGTGAAGTGTAGATATGTGATTTACCTGACAGAGAATTCAAAATAATGGTCATGGAGATGCTTACCGGGATGGGGTGAGCAATGTAAGAACAAACTGACAATTTTAATAAAGAGAAAGGAAGTATTTAAAAAGCACTGAATAGAAATAGTAGAGCTGAAGAATATATAACTGAAATGAAAAATTAAACTAGATCAAGTAGGAAAAAAATAGTGAATTTGAAGACAGGTTACTGGAAATTACAAAATCTGAGGACCAAAAAGGAAAAAATAATGAAAAAGACTGAGGATAATTTAAGAGACTTATGGAACACCATTACACATAACCACATACACATTATCAGTATATAAAAAGGATAAAACAAAGAGAAATGGCTAGAAAACATATTCAAAGAAATAATGGCAGAAAACATCCAGAACCTGGGGAAAGAAATAGAAATTCAGAACTAGGAAGCCCAAAGGACATCTAATGAGACTAATCCAAAGAGACCCACACCAAGACACTTCATAATGAAACTGTCAGAAGTTAAAGACAAAGTTTTGAAAGCAGCAAGGGAAAAGTGAAATATTACATGCAAGGAAACCCATGAGATTATCAGTGGGTTTTTCAGCAGAAATCTTGCAAACCAGAAAGAAATAGAATAATATATTCAAAATCCTTATAGGAAAAATAAATTTTAACCAAGAATACAATACCAAGTAACCCTGTCTTTCAAAAAGGGAGGATGATAAAGACTTCCTGGGACTAATAAAAGATGAGTGTATCACCATTAGACCTGTCTTATAAGAAATGCTACAGAAAGTTATTTAAGGTAAAAAAAGAGGATGTTAATTAGTAACATGACAACATATGAAAGTATAAAACTCACTGGTAAAAGTAAGTACGTTGTCAGGCCTGGCGTGGTGGCTCACACCTGTAATCCCAACAGTTTAGGAGGCTGAGGTAGGTGGATCACCTGAGGTCAGGAGTGTGAGGCCAGCCTGGCCAACATGGTGAAATCTGCATCTACCAAAAATACAAAAATTAGCTAGGCACAGGCCTGTAATCCCAGCTATTTGGAAGGCTGAGGAAGGAGACTCACTTGAACCCTGGAGGCGGAGGTTGCAGTGAGCCAAGATCACGCTGCTGCACTCCAACCTGGCCAACAGAGAAAGAGTGTCTCAAAAAAAAAAAGTAAGTATGTTGTCCAATTCAAAATATTTAAATATTATAATTGCAGTGGGTAAATCAATTTTATATCTCTAGTATAAAAGTTGAAAGATCCTAGCTACTTGGGAGGCTGAGGCAGGAGAATTGCTTGAACCTAGGAGGTGGAGGTTACAGTGAGCTGAGATTGCACTATTGCACTCAAGCCTAGGCAAGAGGAGTGAAACTCCAGCTCAAAAAAAAAAAAACAGAAAGAAAGAAAAACTAGTAAAAACAAGTAAAGCTACAGTACTTTGTTAAGAATACAAATTATTTTACTTTAGAGAGCTGAGGCAGGAGGATTACTTGAGCTCAAGAGTTTGAGACCAGCCTGGGCAACATAGTGAGACCCTGTCTCTACTAAACAGGTGTAATTTGTACCTGGTTCCTGTATAGATGATGTAATGATACTGACAAAGGAATTTAAGACAAAAATTGTTAAGAGACAAAGGAAGACATTTAAAAATGATAAAAGATCAATCCACCAAGAAGACATGGCAAATAAAAACATAAAGGCAACTACCAAAAGAGTCCCAAAACACATGAAGCAAAAAATAACAGAATTGAATTGAGAAATACATTATATGACAATAACAGTTGGATATTTCCATATCCCACTATGAGCAATATATAGAATAGACAGAAGATCAACTAGGAAATAGAGAACTTGAACACTATAAACCAAGTAGATCTATCAGATAGCTACAGAACACCCCAACCAAGCAACAGCAGAATATATGTTCTTCTCAAGTACACATGAAACATATTTTGGGCTGTAAAAAAGGTACTAATAAATTAAAAACAATTGAAATAGAAGAAAATATCTTCCCTGATCACAATGGAATGACATTAAAAATCAGTAAGATAAGAACATTTAGGAAATTCACAAATATGTATAAATTAAATACACTCCTAAGTAACCTGTGAGTTAAAGTTTAAATCACAAGGGAAATTAGAAAATGCTTTAAGATTAATGTAATGAAAACACAAAATACCAAAACCTATGGGAGGTAGCTAAAGCGGTGCTTGGAGGGAAATTTAGATTTGTAAATGGCAATATGAAAAAGAATAATGATCTTAAATCCATAAGCTAACCTACTACCTTAAAACAAAACAAAACAGGCCGGGCTCAGTGGCTCACGCCTGTAATCCCGGCACTTTGGGAGGCTGAGGTGGGCAGATCACCTGAGGTCAGGAGTTCAAGACCAGCCTGACCAATATGGTGAAACCCCAACTTAAAAAAAAAAAAAAAAGGGCCAGGCACGGTGGCTCACACTTGTAATCTCAGCACTTTGGGAAACTGAGGCAGGCAGATCACTTGTGCCCAGGAGTTCAAGACCAGTAGGGGCAGCACGGTGAAATCCCATCTCTACAAAAAATACAAAAATTACCCAGGTGTGGTGGCGCATGCCTGTAGTCCCAGCTACCTGGGAGGCTGAGGTAGGAGGATTGCTTGAGCCTGGGAGGCAGAGGTTGCAGTGAGCTGAGATGGCACCACTGTACTCCAGCCTGGGCGAAAGAGTGAGACCCTGTCTCAAAACAAAACAAAATAGAAGGATGAGCAAAATAAACTAGGAAAAAGAAGGAAATAATAAAGATTAGAGCAAAAATAAATAGAATAGAGGATAGAAAGACACCAAAAATCGACAAAATCAAAAGTTAGTTCTTTAAAAAGACCGACAAAACCGATGAGCTTTAGTTAGATTGATGAAGAAAAAAAGAGGGAAGAATCAACTCAATAAAATCAGGAATGACAAAGGGAACATCAGTACTGACCTTACAGAAATAAAAAGGATTATAAAGGAATAGTATAAAGAATTGTATGCAACATATTAGATAACACAGAAAAGTGAACAAATGTCTATAAAGACACAAACTACCAAAGATAACATAAGAAGTAAAGAATACAAATAGACCTGTAACAAGTAAAGAAGTTGAATTAGTAATTTTTGAATTTCTCACAAAGAAAATTTCAGGGCCAGATGGCCTCAGTTGTGGTTTCTACAAACCGTTATTTATTTATTTATTTATTTATTTTCAAGGCAGGGTATCACTCTGTCACCCAGGCTGGAGTGCAATGGCATGATCACAGCTTCCTGTAGCCTCAACCTCCTGGGCTCAAGCAATCCTCTCACCCTAGCCTCCCAAGTAATTGGGATTACAGGTGCATGCCACCATGCCTGACTAATTTTTTAAAAATTATTTTTAGTAGAGAAAATATTTCATTGTTTCCCAGGCTGGTCTCAAATTCTTGAGCTCAAGTGATCCTCCCACCTCTGCCTCTCAAAGTGCTGGGATGACAGGCATAAACCACCACACCTGGACCAAATGTTTAAAGAATAATTCATACCAATCCTTCACAAACACTTCCAAAAAAATAAAAGGAGGAAATATTTCTCAACTCATTCTATAAGTATCATATGAGCCAGTATTACTCTGCTACAAAATTGGGCAAAGATATCACAAGAAAAGAAAACACCGATCACTATCTCTTATGAATTAAGATGTAAATCGTCTTAATCAAATACTAGCAAACTGAATCCAGCAACATGTCAAAAGTATATATTATTACCAAGCAGGATTTATTCCAGGAATGGAAGAATATGATTCCATTCATAATAGCATCAAAAATAATAAAATATGTAGGAATAAGTTTAACAAAAGAAGTAAAAGACTTTAACTATAAAATTTTTCTTTTTTTTTAACTATAAAATATTATTGAAAGACATTGAAAACCTAAATACACAGAAGTAAATCTCATGTTCATCAATCAGAACACTTAATATTGTTAAAACGGCAATACTCCCCCAAACTGATCTACAAATTCATCTCAAGACCTGTCAATTCCAAAAGGGTTTGAGACTATCATTGAATCGGAGTCTGCAGGGCAGACCCCTTAAAAGAAAAGAAAAGAAAAGAAAAGAAAAGAAAAGAAAAGAAAAGAAAAGAAAAGAAAAGAAAAGAAAAGACCTGTCAAAATCCCAGCTGGCTTTTTTACAGAAACTGAAAACCTGATCCTAAAATTCATATGGACATGAATGAGATCTAGAATAGCCAAAACTATCTTGAAAAAGAAAAGAATTGGAGAAGTCACACTTTTCACTTTCACAACTTACTACAAATCTACAATAATCAAGACAGCATGGTAGTGGCATAAGAAGAGACATATACATCAATGGAATCGAACTGAGAGTCCAGGTTTTTGGCAAGGTGTTGAAACATGGGGAAAAGAATAGTCTCCAACAAATGGTGCTGGGACACAACTGGATATTCGTATGCAAAAAAAAAGTTGGACCTTTATCTTACACCTTTACACAGGTATAACACATTTGTATAAATACATCTTTATACAATATTAAAAAACAACTCAAAATGGATCCATGACCTAAATAAACATAAAAGCAAAAATGATGAAAGTCTTTGAAGAAAACCTAAGGAAACTGCTTCATGACATTGAATTAGGCAATGAGCTCTTGAAGATGACACCAGTAGCACAGGAAACAAAAGTAAAAATAGATAATTGGACTACAGCAAAATTAAAAACTTCTGTGCATCAAAGGACAATCAACAGGCAACACACAGAATGGGAGAAAATATTTGCAAATCGTATACATGATAAGGGGTGAATCCAGAATACATAAAAGAATACTACGACTCAACAAAAAACAAATAACTCAATTTTTAAAATGGGCAAAGGACTTGAATAGAAATTTTTCCAAAGAAGATATACGAATGGCTGACAAGCATAGGAAAACATGCTCAATATCACTAATCATTAGGGAAATGTAAGTCAAAGTTACAATGAGGGCTAGGCATGGTGGCTCACACCTGTAATCCCAGCACTATGGGAGGCCAAGGTGGGAGGATCACGAGATCAGGATATGGAGACCATCCTGGCTACCCTGTGTCTACTAAAAATATAAAAACTTAGCTGCATGTGGTGGCACATGCCTGTAGTCCCAGCTACTTGGGAGGCTGAGGCAGGAGAATTGCTTAAACCAGGGAGGCAGAGGTTGCCGTAAGCCAAGATCATGCCACTGCACTCCAGCCTGGGCGACAGAGTGAGACACCGTCTCAAAAAAAAAAAAAAAAGTCACAAAAAGACAAATATGCATGATTCCACTTAGACAAGGAACTTACCTACGGTACAGTAGTCCAAATCCCAGAGACAGAAAGTAGAATGGTGGTTGCCAGGGGCTAGGGAAAGGGAAAATGGGGAGTTGTTTAACGGATATAGAGTCTCAGTTTTGCAGAATAAAAATGTTTCCAAGATTGGTTGCAAACAGTATGAATATATTTAACACTGCTGAACTGTACAGTTAGAAATGGTGAGGATGGCACATTGCATGTGATGTGTATTTATTTTTACAACGTTTAAAAGGCCATCAAAAATTGCTTAATTATGTTTTCAGAAATGCCAGACAGTAATATATTGTTGTTTAACAGATTTGAGGCAATTTTAATTTTTGTGACCCTTGACTTCTATATGTTAACTTTTTTTTTTTTGAGATGGAGTCTTGCTCTGTTACTCAGGCTGGAGCGCGGTGGCATGATCTCAGCTCACTGTAACCTCCGCCTCCTGGATTCAAATGATTCTTGTGCCTCAGCCTCCCAAGTAGCTGGGATTACAGGTTCTCGGCACCATGCCCCACTAATTTTTGTATTTTTAGTAGAGACAGCGTTTTCCCATGTTGGCCAGGGTGGTCTCGAACTCCTGGCCTCAAGCAATCTGCCCACCTCAGCCTCCCAAAGTGCTGGGGTTACAGGCATGAGCCACTGCACTCAGCCTATACCTCAACTTCTACCTGTGTCTACCTGGCTGTCTATAAATTAACCCGATAGCTGTCCCCACTCGTATGTGCCAGGCTTTTCCCTATACAATTCTGAACAAATTTTTAGTGAGCAAACTGAAGCTCAGTAAGGTCCAGTAACTTTTCCCAAGGTTGTGCAAGAGATGGAGCTCCCATTGGGTCCCATTGGCCTGATCCTAAAGCCTGGGTTCTTCTCCACCAGACCTTATCTCCATTGAGCTGGTCTCATCCTAAGAACCACTTAGGGTACCTACAAAATCCAGATACTCCCTGGGGATGAGCAATTCTTTTT
>NW_016107394.1:2095149-2149265 GCF_001604975.1 Cebus imitator
GTTTCACCGTGTTGACCAGGATGGTCTCGATCTCTTGACCTCGTGATCCACCCGCCTCGGCCTCCCAAAGTGCTGGGATTACAGGCTTGAGCCACCGCGCCCGGCTTTGAGCAATTCTTTAGATTTTGATGAATGTTGAATGTGTGGATGCTGGGATGAGTAATTAACAAGTAAGGCGATGAACGCAAACAAGAGTGACTAAATTGACGGACTCAGGGAGCCTTGAAGAGGGTGGGGCCTGGAAGGGAAGGAAGAGAGGAAGGAGAATAGCTAAGTGGGGAATTTTCACTCTGTGCTTACCAGAGCACATTGTCTATCCTGTGCTGAGGACAGAGGCCGTGGGGACAGCCTGGATCTACTGCCCACTTAAGAGAGAGGACAACTCAGACACAGCTGTGTATGCTCCCAGCAGCAACAGAGGTTCAGGCAAGATGCCCGAAGGAGGGAAGGGTGACAAGGGCAGTGGGGAGACTTGGCGGGTTTGTGCAGAGGGGAGGGACACATCTTTCTTTAGAAAGATTATGCTGGCTTCTGTGGGGAAGGCAACTTGAAGGGGAAGAAATTGGAAGAGGGAATACTTGACACTAAACACAGCACCAAGGGCAGTGAGGTTTTGGAGGAACCTTTACTAGAGAGGGAGAGGAAGCAGTCTCCATTATCCACTCTAGTGACAGAGCCCAAAGGGATAGCTCTGTAATGGCTGGGGGTGGGGATGAGGGTAGCAATGAACAGAGGAGATAGGGGCTGCTCCTTTTGTTGAGCGCTTTCCAGGACACCAAGTGCTGGTCTGGTGGCTCCAACATGGGAAACTTTTATGTTGTCTCTCAGGTCTAAGGGTCTCTTTACATTTCTTAAAAATTTATTTTTAATTTTTTAGGCTGGGTGTGGTGGCTCACGCCTGTAATCCCAGCACTCTGGGAGGTCAAAGCAGGTGGATCATCTGAGGTCAGGAGTTCGAGGCCAGCCTAGCCAACATGGTAAAACTCCGTCTCTACTAAAAATACAAAAATTAGCTGGATGTGGGGGTGCACGCTCGTAGTCCCCAGCTACTCGGGAGGCTGAGGCAGGAGATTCACTTGAACCCAGGAGGCTTAGGTTGCAGTGAGCCAAGATCATGCCACTGCACTCCGGCCTGGGTGACAAAGTGAGACTCCATCTCAAAAAAAAAATGTTTTTAAAATTTTTTAAAACTTCTATTGTTTTTCAGGTGGTTTTTGGTTATATAGATAAGTTCTTTAGTGGTGATTTCTGAGATTTTTAGCACACCTGTCACCAGGGCAGTGTACACTGTAATAAATATGTAGTCTTTTATTCCTCACCCCTCCCCACCCTACCCCACTCCCAGTCAATATCATTCTCATCAGCATTTGTTTTTTGAGAGGTAAGATGAGGTCTGCTGCATTAGCCCAGAGACAGCTGAGGAGGCTGGAAAGGAAAATGGTTTTCAGAGAAAAGGGAAGGAAAAAGTATGAGGAAGCAAAATTATTTAAAAAACACTGTCCTTTCCATTTCTGTGTCATTTAACCAAACACCACCCTGTGGGTTCTGTCAGTTGATCCTCATGCTGATCTGAGAACTTGGCAGAGCTGGGTGGCTGCCTTCCCCAGGACTAACCGGGTATCTAAGCTGTACAAGACCCCAGGTGATCCAGCATCTAACCACAGAGCCCTTGCTGGACACAGGGAGAAGACACTATGTGTCCCTGGCCCTGTTCAGGGGAGCAGGGAATGGACCCGAACGATTTAATTACTTGTCATAGATAAAGTCTAGAGAAAACGTGAGGATGCAAAGCATCTCCTCCAAATTGTGAAGGCTTACCCAGGGCCCACTCACTAATGCCAGTTCTCCTGGGCCCTTAAAGCCTGGGGGTGAGGGAGCCCTCTGGTCAACCCTCTCTACCCTAGCCTCAGGACCCCAGCATTGAAGGAACGGGGTCTGACCTCATTCATCACTGTAGGGATGGGGAGACTGAGGCAGGAGGTGAATGGGCTCCCAGCCTGGAGCCCTTTCCCCTCAGGACTTGGTCTCCCTACCCTAGGTCCCTCTGCAAGGACAGAAAGACATGGTCTGGAAATTGAAGCCACTTCTGCTTCTGGCCTGGGTAGCCACCATGTGCAGTGCCCAGGACAGGACTGATCTCCTCAATGTCTGTATGGATGCCAAGCACCACAAGACAAAGCCAGGTCCTGAGGACAAGCTGCATGACCAAGTATGGCTGGAGTGTGCCTCTACTAAGGAGGGGCTGGTTCTAACAGGGAGGAGGAAGTCAGGATGGTGGGGGAGGACTTGAGGGATCAGACACCTCCACACCCTGAATTTTTGCGGTGGGAGAAGATGAAAGTGGAGGGGGAAGAGTGGCTGAGGTGATTTTAGGGGGCCCTCCCCAGAGGTGGATACCATGTTGGCGATGAAATTGAGTCATCATTCAATGGGCACCTGTCAGTTGTCATGTGTTTTTTGTATACACTGTAATTTCATATCCCCAGGGGTTCTTTGATGTAGGTAGATGATATTCTCCACATAACACAAGTAAGTGAAACTGAGGCTCACAGAAGCACATGGGCCCACACAGAAGTTGGACATGACTGGCCCCTGTGGTGGGGTAGGAGTAGGACTGAGTTGGGCTCCTTCTTTTGGTGGGTGAGAGACTAGGGAGGCGCTGGCTGTTCCCACCCTCACTATGGGCCGGTTCCATGGAGTGCCAAGGGAGAAGAGAAGGAGGCCCTTTCCATCTGTAATTTGAGGCACAGGGGCTGTATATTTACAGTCTATATACATGTATGTCAGTGGATTGCAACCTTATTAGACTCAATATTTCCCTTTTATGACAGATATTTTTTAGATTCTCTTTTCTATCCTGCAATCAAATTCAAAAGAACCTATTTGTATGCATAATTTTGTAAATATCAACATAATGCTCTGTAATATAAAGGAGAAACAGAAAGTAACTTGTAATAAAATAATATATATTTCAACATGTCAGTTCTCTGGTATGACTACATTAGAAGGCATTAGGAAATAGCACATGCTTGCTTTTGTCATAAAATCATTATGAACGGGGAGCTACAAATGAAGATTGATACAGGTGTATTATATTGGTGACTTGAACACTGTAAGATACCATAATATAAGCAATGTTGCCGTTGATGGCATAATTTTCTAAAATAGTGAATAACTCTAGTAGAACAAAACACATAGTACTGCCTTCTATTTCACAGTGTTTGGAGTCCTGGAAAACCCAGTCTAGATTAAAATCTTGTGAAAATATTATGTGACTATATGTTAGACAGAGATAGATTCAAAAAGTAGGGCCTTTGCTTACTTTTTCTGTTTTTTTGAGAAGGAGTCTCACTCTGTTGCCCAGGCTGGAGTGCAATGGTACAATCTCGGCCCACTGCAACCTCTGCCTCCTGGGTTCAAGTGATTCTCCTGCCTCAGGCTCCCAAGTAGCTGGGGTTATAAGCACCCACCACCATGCCTGGCTAATTTTTTGTATTTTTAGTAGAGACGAGGTTTCACCACGTTGGTCAGGCTAGTCTCGAACTCCTGACCTCAGGTGATCCACCTGACTTGGCCTCCCAAAGTGCTGGGATTACCACCTTGAGCCACCACGCATGGCTTGGCTTTTGCTTACTTTTTCCAGCAAATATTTTCATGGGCCTACTATGTGTCTGGCACTGGCCTAGCCACTGGGACACAGATCTTACTACCTGCCAAGAAGAATGAATGTATTCAAACTCTATTACTGTATGGCTCACTCCTTCTCTTCCTTTGCTCAAAATGTCACCTACAATGAAGCGTTTTCTAACCCATTTAAAATGTCAGCAATCCTTCCATATTTTACATTACTGCTCTACCTTTTCTCATATCATTTATCATATCCTGACATACCATATATATATATATATTTTAGTTTCTTACTGTCTGTCTCCTCTGACCAGAATGAAAGTTCCATGAACACATATTTCTGTCTGTTTTGTTCTCTTCTGTATTCATAGCATCTATAACTGTGACTATCATAAAGTAGGTGCTAAATAGTAATAATAATTATTATTTTTTAAAGACGGGGTTTCACCATGTTGGTCAGGCTGGTCTTGAACTCCCGACCTCAGGTGATCCGCCTGCCTTGGCCTCCAAAGTCCTTGGATTACAAGCGTGAGCCACCACGCCCAGCCAATAATTATTTTTAAATGAGTATGTGAAAGGACTTTTTATGAAGTGTTGCGTGCCGCATAAATGATAGCTATTACTCCCATGACAAGGTTTCCCCTGAGCTCCCACAGCCCCCATCACACAGTTGTAATTGTGTTTCCTCCAAGAATGGGGTTCCTGGAGGCCTAGGACAGAGGGACCATCACAGTGAATATTCCCAGGACAACCTACCTAGGGCAGAGGAGTAAGAACCAAATGGGGGAGAGACAGGAGTTGGTAGAAGGAGGGTGTGGGGAGGCACTCAGTCCTGTGTCTTCCCCACCCAGTGCAGTCCCTGGAGGAAGAATGCCTGCTGCACAGCCAACACTAGCCAGGAGCTGCACAAGGACACCTCCCGCCTGTACAACTTTAACTGGGAGCACTGTGGCAGGATGAAGCCCGCATGCAAGCGCCACTTCATCCAGGACACCTGTCTCTATGAGTGCTCACCCAACCTGGGGCCCTGGATCCGGCAGGTAGGATGTCTCCTCCCCACACCCCAGCAGACTGCCATCCCCCTCAATCACTTCAAGGCGACGGCTGCCAGCATCCCTGGCTGAGAGGAGCCCTGCCTCCCCACCTCCCACCCAGGTGAATCAGAGCTGGCGCAAAGAACGCTTCCTGGATGTGCCCTTATGCAAAGAGGACTGTCAGCGCTGGTGGGAGGATTGTCACACCTCCCACACCTGCAAGAGCAATTGGCACAGAGGATGGGACTGGACCTCAGGTGAGGGTGATTGAGGTGGGGTTAGGAAAAAGCAGACTGAGGTGGGGTTGGAGAATCCTCAAGGATTTGGGGTGGGGTGATTTCTGGAGGGGGCCAGAAATGAGCTTCAGGGCCCAGGGGCTGAATGTCTGTGTCTACCATCTCTTTCCCTGCAGGAATTAACAAGTGCCCAGCCGGGGCCCTCTGTCGCACCTTTGAGTCCTACTTCCCCACTCCAGCTGCCCTTTGTGAGGGCCTCTGGAGTCACTCGTACAAGGTCAGCAACTACAGCCGAGGGAGCGGCCGCTGCATTCAGATGTGGTTTGACTCCACCCAGGGCAACCCCAATGAGGAGGTGGCGAGGTTCTATGCTGCAGCCATGAATGTGAACGCTGGCGCCCTGCTTCATGGGATTGGGGGTCTCCTGCTCAGCCTGGCCCTGATGCTGCAACTCTGGCTCCTTGGCTGAGTCCAGTCCTCCCAGACTACCTGCCCTCAGCTTGGATAACCAGGCTGGGTACCAGCTCCCACAAATGGCAGCATCCTAAGCATGCTTCCATTCGTCACCCAACACTCTGTTACCTGCTCAGTTCCTGCTCCATGGTGGGGCTTGGGGCTCTAGACTAACATATCCACGTCTGAGGAATTATTTTGGTTGTGAGTTTGTGGGTGGGTGGGAGACAGATTCTATAGCTTCTGGATTCCTTCAGATCAGAGCAACTAAACCTGTATTTTAACCCCAGCTCTGCTACTTGCTTTGTGAAAGTGAAACAGTTGCTTCACTGCTCTAAACCTTTGTTTCCTCCTGAATATAAAAAAGGATAATAGTCTTGCCCTCAGGCTTGTGAAATATAGAGGAGCTGTTGCCTAGAAAGCCCATGAGCCCAGTGTCTGCACATTAATAGTCTTTGGGGATCCTGTGGCTACTGTTGCCCCAAGTGAGAGCCAGGTTCTCAGCTGATTTATCTTGGTCTCCAAACAGCCTCCCGGTACTGGGACTGGGAGTCCAAGAAAGGCTCTGGATTGCCAGCGGTTTGAAAAAAAAATTCACACTGCCTAATGTGATGCACATTGATGGAGCAGCGTTGGGGCTTGGGACTCCGAGGAAGAACAGAGCCAATTGGAGAGGGTAGTTTAGGGGGTTCCTGGAGTGGAATACTCAAGAGCCTGGAACTGATTCAGCGCTTCTGTGTCCTGGAGGTGTGGCTGGAAGAGTTAGAAACCCTTAGGGGTTTCCGGGGTGAGGAGCCTCTGGCGCCTTTGTCTACTCCTAGGATTGGTGGATATGCCCATCTTAGGGTTTGCTCTGTCTTGGGGGTTGCTCTATCTTCGCACAGCCGTTGGGAGCTGGGCCTGAGCCATCTCTGGATCTCCCAACACCCCTTTCCCTTTGGCTAAGTGTTTGTTTCCACACTCCTACAACTGTCCCCAGAGAGGCATAGATAAGTGTCTTAGAACACCCTGCCAGTGGGCGGCCCAGCTAGGACGAGAACCCATGTGTGCACTCCTAGTCCAGGTCTCTCCCCCACTACCAAGGATTCCCCTCACACCAGGCTCATCTTTTCTTATACTGAAAGGTGACTGATGAAGAAGATGGCACAGATTGCAGGCTGAGTTATTGGGTTCCGGAGGCACCGTTGGGTGGCTCGGTAGATCTCTCTCTTTTTTTTTTTTTTTTTTTATTTAAAATTTTTTTTTTTTTGAGACGGAGTTTCGCTCTTGTTACCCAGGCTGGAGTGCAATGGCGCGATCTCGGCTCACCGCAACCTCCACCTTCTGGGTTCAGGCAATTCTCCTGCCTCAGCCTCCTGAGTAGCTGGGACTACAGGCACGCGCCACCATGCCCGGCTAATTTTTTGTATTTTTAGTAGAGACGGGGTTTCACCATGTTGACCAGGATGGTCTCGATCTCTTGACCTCGTGATCCACCCGCCTCGGCCTCCCACAGTGCTGGGATTACAGGCTTGAGCCACCGCGCCCGGCCTGATCTCTTAATTATTATATTTATCTAGCGTGGAAGGCCCCACAGAGCCCCTTCCACGTCCCAGGCTCTGTTCCAGCTGGGTTAGATCAATGCATATTTGAAATACAGGAAGGAGCTCGCGGGACTGACCCGAACTCCGTCAACAGGTTCAGCAGAGCAAACTGAAAGTTATCTCCCAGGTTAAAGGGAACCTCCCAAGGCTGCCCAAGAGTTGGCGGCGGCGGGCGCCGGGCTGGAGGCCTGCGCCTTTAAGGAGCCAGGGGACGGGGGGGCGGGGCAGGAAGACGACTCCCCGGAGAAGCCGCCACCGGCTAGGTGTTTTTTTGAGAGGGGGCGGGCCAGACCCTTTTTTTGGACTCCACCCCCTTTCCGGCGGCCGCGTCCCCCTTCCGCCCCTGGCGGGAGGGCAGGGGGTTGGAGGGCCTAAGAGCAGACCCAGTCAGGGAGCTCCCCGCTGGGCGTCCGGCCCGCAGAGGCGCGAGTTTGCTGACTCGGAGGGAGCTGCTGGGGCGGGGGCGAGTGCTAATAATACCCGTTTGTCCCGCAGCCGCGCTTTACAGTTTACACAGCTGTCACCTTCGTTCCTCCTTAATTAATAATAAAAATAGCCGCCTTTCGGGAGCGCGGGCGGGGCGCCAAGCCGGGTGCCGAGCACAGTACGAGCCCGGCCCCCAGAGGCGGCCCTCGCCACAGGATCCCCATTTTCCAGAGCGGGAAGCCGAGGCTCAGCCCCGCGCCGCGAATTGGCCGAGGTCACCCGGCGGGCCAGCGGCTCCGGGACCGAGGCGCGGGGCGGGGTGAGGCGGAGCGCAGTGCTTTCCCCGAGTCCCCGGGGCGGCGCGGGGCGGGGCGGGCTGCGCGGAGGGCGGGGGCGCGCGCGGATGGCCATCTTAAGTGGCCGCCGGGAGCTCAGGGACGCTGTCCGGGGAAGGGGGCGCCGGAGCAGCCTGGGAGGTGGGGGTCTGCGTGCGGCGGCCGGGATCCCGGGAGGGAACTTTTTCCTAGACGGGCCAGGGGAGCCTCCTGACCTCGGACTGCTGAACCCCGCCAAGGCCTGGCCTGCGGGTGTGGGGGCCGGTGCTGGGGAACTTGGCCGAGAGGGGGAAGGGCTCTGCCGGGCTGGGAGGGGCTGCGTGAGGGGCTCGAGGACTTCGCACCTCATCTGGGGGAGCGGATCTTCATGGAGGGGATCTCCTCGTGGGATTTGCCGGAGTCCGGACCCCGCGGAGTTAGGGGGCTGCGTTTCTTGGGAGTTGGGGGGCCCTGCCCGCATAGGTGGAGGGAAGAGGATTGGGGGGTCGTCCTGGATCCTTCGCAGGTTTGGGGAACTCGATGCAGCCAAGCTGTACCGGGGCCGAGAGGAAAAGCCGTGGAGTGGAATCAGACCTTTATGGGGCATAGGGGTCATATCACTGGGAGAACTGAAGAGCGCCGAATTTTCCGGGAGGTGCCTGGATCCCGAAGTGTCGGGACCAGGATGGGAGGACTTACATTTCGATGGGGGTTTGGGGACTGGATCTCTTCGGGTGAGTGATGGAGGCAGTATCATCGTGAGGTCTGGGAGATCCCAGGCCCAGCGGGAAGGTGGGGGCACCATCCCCGCTGGAGGAGGCTGGGGGCAGGGGCAGCCAGGGCTGCGGGCCGAGCGGAGGGGGAGGGGGCGGCCGCCGGCTCTGCGCTCCGCTCCCGCCCCTCCCCCGCCTCCTCTGAACAAACTTTTCTTTCTCTTCAAGTTGAGGCCGGCGCTGCGGGCAGCAGCGGCTGCGCGGCAAACTAGGCGGCCTCCGCCGCGGAGCGCCGAGTCCCGACCCTCGTCTCTGTCGGGCCCACGGATCCTAAAGCCCGGGCCCCGCGTCCCGGGCCCGGCCCCAGCCCCAGCCTTAGCCCCTAGCGTCCCGGGGCGGATGGCGCGGGGCGGCGGGCCCGGGCAGCGCTGAGCCCTGCGCGGGCCATGGCTTCGGCCTGCGGGGCGCCGGGCCCGGGGGGCGCAGCGCCAGGGGGCTCGCTGGGCAGCCAGGCCCCCGCCTGGTACCACCGCGACCTGAGCCGCGCGGCTGCGGAGGAGCTGCTGGCCCGGGCAGGCCGAGATGGCAGCTTCCTGGTCCGAGACAGCGAGAGCGTAGCGGGGGCCTTCGCGCTCTGCGTCCTGTGAGTGGGGCGGGAGCTCCTTGTGGGCTGGCTGAGACTGGGAGTGTGGGGAGGGCCCGGGTCAGGGTGCCTGGGATGGTGGGATTCCAGACCCGCCTCCAACCGCCAGAGTAGGGGTCTTGGCTTTCTCCTGGGTCTGAGGAAGGATGCAGGGGCACTTCCTGCTGTGTGCCTTGGGGCACTTTCAGGAGCCTTGAGGGCAGAGGATGTGGGGTTCTGCGGCCCAGTGTGGCTGTGATGGACGAAAAATTCGGGTATTTCCCGGCAGACCCCTTCAGGCATCCTCCAGGGAGCAGGGGAGAGGATGTGCCTTCCACGTTGTGTGCAGTCCCGTTTGGATAGGGACTGAGTGGTGAGCAGGAGAGGGAGTTGGGATAGAGGGACTGACGGGGTGTGTGGGGTGCCCGGCAGCTTCCTTAGGGCTCCTTTCTGTGCTCTGGGATTCTGCCTGGCTGTGTATGGCTGATGGGGGTGGTGGTGGGTGGTGTAGAGAGGAAGGCTTGGGGAAGCAGTGGCTGAGGCTGTATGGGACCTTGCTATTATTTATGAACCAATGAGTGAGTGTTTGAGCTCTGGCTCTGGGCTTGAGCCCTGGTTACCTGACTGTCCTAGCCCCCTGAGCTACCAGTGCTGAGAACAGAGCTAGACTTGGCGCTTGTCTGAGTGGGCCGGGTCCTGCGGCTGTGCCTGTCAGCCAAGTGTGGTAGTGGTGCTGGGGTGAGTTAGCACTTATGGTTTTGCAGTCTTCTCCCTGTCCTGTACCCCCTGCCTTGGAGTCTGACACTGAGTTGGCTTCTGTGGGCCTCTCAGTGGGAGTAGTGAGTGGGAATCTTGAGGGGGGGGCTGCTTTATTTAGATCTTTCTTAGCCCTGTGAACTCCCTCCCAAACTCCTCCCGATGTTGGTTCCTTACCCCTTTGTTCTCCTGACATCTTTGGTTAGGGGGCACATTGACCTAGACCACGGAAGACTTTTTTTTTTTTTTTTTTTTTGACAGAGTCTCACTCTGTTGCCCAGGCTGGAGTGCAGTATCATGATCATGGCTCACTGCAACCTCCGACTTCTGGGTTCAGACGGTTCTTTTGCCTCAGCCTCCTAAGTAGTTGGGATTACAGGCGCTCACCATCAAGCCCGGCTAATTTTTGTATTTTTAGTAGAGATGGTGTTTCACCATATTGGCCAGGCTGGTCTTGAACTCCTGACCTCAAGTGATCCACCCACCTTGGCCTCCCAAACTGCTAGGATTACAGGTGTGAGCCACCTCGCCCAGCCGGGGGTCATTTTTAATTGTTACAACTGGGATGATGCTATTGACATCTAGTGGGTAGAAGCCAGGAATACTGCTAAATATTCTACAGTGCACAAGACAATCCCTCACAACAAAGAACTGCAATCCAAAATGTCAGTGGTATGGAGGTTGAAAAACTCGCCTAGGCAATTGACCCAGCAAGGAAGGGGCCCTATAAGTCTCAGCTTATGCCTCAAGTCTGAGGCCCGTAGGGGGAGACTAAGGAGGGACAGACCAGGCAGATGAATATCTCGGAGTCCTGCCTCCCAGCCCCCTCTGAGGCATACCCTCTAATTAGGCTGGGGAGGGAGGCAGGTGCTGGGTCAGCTGTTGAGTGGGAGGGGGACAGCTGGGGCCTGTGTCTGGGTAAGGAACATTATTGTCCCAGTAGAGGCAGAATCCTGGCCCCATTGCCAGGGGAGGCTGTGAATGGGGTGAGGGGGTCTCACTGTGAGTGGGGGCTTCAGGTTTGCCAGCTGACTGGCTTCTCCCTGAATCTCAAGAGCCTGGGGCTTAAGGATCAGATGTCGGCAATCAGATGAGGGCAATATCTTAGATTTGCTTAATACACACACACTTGCTTACCTATATACATTTCGGGTGCTCATGGATAACATGCAAGACATGCCCCAGCCCCAGCAGGCACAAGCAATCTGACCAGCAGGCCAGGATACCGCCCTGGCTTTTGCCATGGTTTAAAATCCCAACTCTACCTTTCACTTACTCTGTGACCTTAGGCAAATCACTTTTCCTCTTTGAGCCTGTTTCCTCAGCTGGAGAAAGGGGATAATAATATCTGCTTAAAAATGTGAGAATTAAATAAGATCTATAGGACACTGGGTACCCAGCCTGTCACAGATAGGATTTAGTCAATGGTATGCTATTGCAATAAACACAGACAGTGTCTATAATAGTCTACCAAGGAACACCGGGTCACAGGCAGACACCCAGCATAAGCAGCCAGGAGAGCCACTGAGGGGGCCATGGTGTGGGGGGTCCTCATCTCCTTCCTGCCCAACACCTAGGGTGACTCCTCCTGGGTAACTCCTGGGGGAAACACGCCCTGAGGTGTGGAGGCAGAGGATTTTCCATCCCCCACTGAGTATGCACCTGGCTCAGCTGTCACCTGTTCAGCTGCGGCCGCCGTCTGTCAGCACCCCTGTTGCCCCTCCTTGGCTTGGGGCTCCTAGAGGCCCAGGTCTCCCATGGGGGCCCTCTTCGGTGGGAAAGCCTAGGGTGATGCCCCCACACTCCTCGGCAAAACTGCCCTAGACATACCTGACTCCAGCAGAGCCAGACAGCAGCATAAATACAGGAGGCACACGCATATTAGCATGTTGCCTGTGTGTGCAGAGGCTAACCAGGCTTCTGAAGACTCTTACTCTGGCGGGGGGCCCAGACTGGTACCACAGCCTAGAGGGGCTGTTTAGACAGCTGTGGAGGCCACAAAAGAGCTGCCTGTTGCTTCCCGGGCCCTGCCCTGTGGTGGGTGTGGAGTCTGTAGGTCTGGTGGGGAGAGGGGGGTGTTCTGGTCAATCCTGCCCTTATTGGCAACACTAGGAGGGTGGAAGTGGACCAGCCCATCATTAACCCTGTGCAGTCTGGGCAGGTGGGTTGAGGGAAACCAAGCTGAGGGTGTTGGGATGCTGAGCTTCTGGCAGGAAGAAGGGGTGCTTTGGGTCTTACTAGCCTGGGAGTGACAGATTCTGGCCCTGCCTTGGTGTAGGTATCAGAAGCATGTGCACACGTATCGAATTCTGCCTGATGGAGAAGATTTCTTGGCTGTGCAGGTAGGACCTTGGGCCCTTGACCCCTGACCTTGATCCAGCTTAGGGCTTGGGGACCATCTGGCTGACCCTTCCTCCCACCCTTGCTGGCCCACAGACCTCACAGGGTGTGCCTGTGCGCCGCTTCCAGACCCTGGGCGAGCTTATCGGCCTGTATGCCCAGCCTAACCAGGGCCTTGTATGTGCCCTGCTGCTTCCTGTAGAGGGGGAGCGGGAGCCGGACCCTCCAGATGACCGGGATGCCTCAGGTACTAGTGTGTGGGTTCCCTCCCTGCCCCTGTCCCTTGGCTCTCCCTGCATCTTCCCAGCCCCGATTCTCAACCCTACCTCTCCTGTAGCCCCCTTGCCCTTGGCCATGATGCCGGCACCCTTTATCCCTCTTTCCACGGAAGTCACTTTGCAGCTGCATTATGCCTCCCACCGTGTGTGGGAGGCCCAGATAGCTGCCCACTGACCTCTGCCCACAGATGGGGAGGATGACAAGCCCCCGCTGCCCCCGCGCTCTGGCTCTACCAGCATTTCTGCCCACACTGGGCCCAGCAGTCCCCTGCCAATCCCTGAGACTCCCACAACTCCAGCTGCTGAGAGGTGAGACCCCTACCCCATCCACTGAGCAGGAGACTCTTTCTCCTTTGAGAACTGTTTTCCTACTAAAGGTGCAGAGGCCTTCTAAGCCCTCACCAGGGACCCCCCACCCTACCTCAGCCCAGAGGCAGATGCCCTGATTCATCCCATCCTGGTTGCCACAAATACTGTCTCTTCTAGGGATGGGGCAGGGGTGCTGGGACAGGACAGCAGGACCTCCACTGACTTCTTTACCCCTTCCCGAAGTGCTCCCAATGGGCTAAGCACCGTCTCACACGAGTACCTGAAAGGCAGCTACGGGCTGGACCTGGAGGCTGTGCGGGGTGGAGCCAGCCACCTGCCCCACCTCACCCGTACCCTCGCCACCTCATGTCGGAGGCTGCACAGGTATCTGGGACATCCAGCTCCATGCATTACCCTTACTTCTGACCTGTGCTTGCCTGCTCCCTGGCTGTACAGGTGCCCTGACCTCTGACCCTGAACAGTCAACTAGCCACTACTTGCTGACTTTCCTTACCTGGTACCCTTTATCCTTGTGGTGAGGTGGAGGCTACACCCAGCACCCCCTTTCCTGTACTTAGGTCTGGGTGGGAATTCTTCTGACCTGATGTCTCCCCTAGTGAGGTGGACAAGGTCCTGTCAGGCCTGGAGATCCTGTCCAAGGTGTTTGACCAGCAGAGCTCGCCGATGGTGACCCGCCTTTTGCAGCAGCAGGTGGGATTGTAGGGAGACCTCCGGGAGGTGGGTTCGTGTTCTGGAGTTGGCTGGGAGGCTCTGCTTAGGTGACTGTTATACAAGCCTGGTTCTTTCTCCCCCCGCAGAACCTGCCACAGACAGGGGAGCAGGAACTAGAGAGCCTGGTGATGAAGCTGTCAGTGCTAAAGGACTTCCTGTCAGGCATTCAGAAGAAGGTGGCATGACCTCTGACCCTTGCCCGCCGATTCACTGGCCACTGTCATTAGCTTAGCACTGATCTCAACCTTGAGTCTACAACTTAACATTGGCCCCAGCGTCAATTGTGTCCCTCCCTGCCCCAGGCTTCAGTGTGTCCCCTGACTTCACCCTGCCCTTAATCCCTCCAGGCCCTGAAGGCCCTACAGGACATGAGCTCCACAGCACCCCCGGCTCCGCAGCCATCCACACGTAAGGCCAAGACCATCCCTGTGCAGGCCTTTGAGGTACATGGCAGTGGGGCCTCATGGGGCAAAGGGCAGTTGGAGGGGACTGGGGTGCTGCCTGCCCTAAGGTCTTGTCAGCAGCCTTCCACCTGGCCTGCAGGTGAAGCTAGATGTGACCCTGGGTGACCTGACCAAGATCGGGAAGTCGCAGAAGTTCACACTGAGCGTGGATGTGGAGGGTGGGCGGCTGGTGCTGCTGCGGAGACAGCGGGACTCGCAGGAGGACTGGACCACCTTCACGCATGACCGCAGTGAGCCAGGGCCAGACCTGGGAGGGGTGGGCAGGGGGGAGCCCCCAGCCTAGGGGCACAGGCCCATGTGACCCGTCCTTCATGCCCTAGTCCGCCAGCTCATTAAGTCCCAGCGTGTCCAGAACAAGCTGGGTGTTGTGTTTGAAAAGGAGAAGGACCGGACTCAGCGCAAGGACTTCATCTTTGTCAGTGCCCGGGTGAGCAGCAGGCTGGGCCAGGCCACTGGGGACAGCCGGGGTCCTCACATGGGCGCTTCCCATTGGATGGGAACAGAAGGAACACATGATGTAGGCATGCCATCCCTCCTGGCAGGGGTGAGTCTGCCAGGTGACAGTGTTGAGAACGGGTGGCCTGAGGGTGGATAACATTTACAGCACTGTTACATGCTTGAGCAGTGGGTATACAGTGGAGAACCAGACAGACCTCTCCTCATGGACATGAGCTGTCTAGCAGGGTATCCCTGTGGAAGGGGGGCTTCCGGAATGCCTACCTGCTCCTGAGTGGCTGCTGTTCTTCCAGAAGCGGGAGGCCTTTTGCCAGCTGCTGCAGCTCATGAAGAACAAGCACTCCAAGCAGGATGAGCCGGACATGATCTCTGTCTTCATAGGCACCTGGAACATGGGTCAGGCACAAGCTTGGGCTGGGGCTGGGGTCGGGGAGAGCGATGGCCCCAGAGCAGGGGGCTAACCCCTCCAGACCCACCTCACCCCCTTCATCTCCAGGAAGTGTACCACCTCCGAAAAACGTGACATCCTGGTTCACATCGAAGGGTCTGGGAAAGACCCTGGATGAGGTCACAGTGACCATACCCCATGACATATATGTCTTTGGGACTCAGGAGAACTCAGTGGGCGACCGTGAGTGGCTGGACCTACTACGTGGGGGCCTCAAGGAGCTTACGGATCTGGATTACCGCCCGGTGAGGAGGGTCATCTTGTGCAGCCCCTGTCCTCACACACCACCTCCAAACTATCCTACTTCATGGGCACATGAAGTAGGAGCTCAGCCTCACTGGCTTTTTCTCTGGTCCTGGAGCATATCCTTTGGGAGATCTGACCTGAGTCCTTCACGCCACAAGAGGAACCATTTCTCTCCAGTCCCTTAGGAAGAGGGGTGGCAAGCCTTCCTATCCTGTGATGGACACAAAAGTCTATTTATCATCCAGGGGGAAATGCAGGCAGTGGGTGCAGCAGGGCAATGGTGACCATGCACTCTCCACCTAGATTGCCATGCAATCACTGTGGAACATCAAGGTGGCGGTGCTGGTCAAGCCAGAGCACGAGAACCGTATCAGCCATGTCAGTACGTCCAGTGTGAAGACTGGCATTGCCAACACCCTGGGTAAGCAGGGCTGGTGGGTGCCCAAGGGTGGCAGTGTCCCTCTGTCCATGGCTTCTCCTTCCTCTTTAGCCTAGGATCCCCTGTTTTTGGTGATCTTCACTTCCCCATATGTAGGGTACTTTGAACTTTGGAAAGCACATTCATATTCGAAATCTCTCTCAGCCTCCCTGGGAAGGCAAGGCTAGGATAATTACCCGCTTTTCGCAGATGATAAAACTCAAACCCAGAGTGGTTGAGGTGCCCTGTCCAAGGTCACACAGCAAGGTCTCCTGATTTTCGGTCTGGTCCTCTCTCAGGATAGATTCTGTTGAGAATCTGCAGGGCCTTTCAACTTCACCCTTGGGGCCCCCGGAGATCTCCAGGGGCTGTACTCACGCATACAGACAGACTTAGGCCATCCACATAGACCATGTGTGCCCAGTGAGGACCCCCAGGGAAGGTGTGGGTGTGTGCAGGGGCCCGCCCACGTCAAAGTGTCTGGTGGGCTCAGCAGGAGGATCCTCTCACTTTGGCTTTGAGAAGCAGAAGGGAGAGTTGGGAGCCCTCTGAGGGTGACCTTGGCCTTCCTCTCTTGCTTGCCTTAACAGGGAACAAGGGGGCTGTGGGCGTCTCCTTCATGTTCAATGGCACCTCATTTGGCTTTGTGAATTGTCACCTCACCTCAGGAAGTGAGAAGACGGCTCGGTGAGGGGGCACCTTTCTTGTGGTCTGTTTACACCCATCTCCTGTTTACCCAAGGCCTGTTCCCACTCCCATATCTGAGTCCATGACCCTCCTGTAGGCCTGTCTCCAGAGACCCCCTGCTCTCTTATCCCAACTCAAGACCCTTCTGTTCCCAACCCTGACCTTGTCTCCAGGGACCCAGATCCCTACCCCATCCCTGACTGCCGAGATTTCTTCCCTTTATGCCTATCTTTGTCTTCTGGCCCTGACCCTGGGGATCTCCTCCTCCCCACCCTGCACCCCTCACTCTAGGAGGAACCAGAACTACTTGGACATCCTGCGGCTGCTCTCGCTGGGCGACCGGCAGCTCAGTGCCTTTGACATCTCTCTGCGTTTCACACACCTCTTCTGGTTTGGGGACCTTAACTACCGCCTGGACATGGATATCCAGGTACGAGCAGGGCCCTGCCGTGGCTGTAGGGAGACTAAGGACCACATGGGCTATCACCCCTGGTTCTAGCTCAGGAGGAAAGTTTCCAGCCTTTGTGTCCCCCACCCCAGGAGATCCTGAACTACATCAGCAGGAAGGAGTTTGAGCCCCTGCTCAGGGTGGACCAGCTCAACCTGGAGCGGGAGAAGCACAAGGTCTTCCTTCGATTCAGTGAGTGTGGGCCTGGCAGGTGGAGAGCTGAGGGCTGGGAGGCTTGTGGTATCTCTGGGTGTCAGGGCCCTGAACCCCACCTGTCCCCTGCTTTCTTAGGTGAGGAGGAGATCTCCTTCCCACCCACCTACCGCTATGAGCGGGGTTCCCGGGACACATATGCCTGGCACAAGCAGAAACCAACTGGGGTGAGCCAAAACAGCATGGGCCTTGGGGGACACCAGGCCTGGGACGAATCAAGAATTTGGGTGAAGGGTGTGGGCCTCTGCAGCTACCAGTCCAGCCTCCATGGCCCCTCTGAGACCTTTGGGTGATTCTGGGTATTGTGAGGATCCAAGAAGGGAGGTGGGTGCTGGGGCCCCTTGTAATAGAAGTGTGGGGACTCATCAACTCTGAAGTGGGGTCCATGCCAAGCAGCCCCCTAGCTATCAGTGCTAACCATGCTGCCATCCCCTGCCCCAGGTCCGGACCAATGTGCCCTCATGGTGTGATCGGATTCTGTGGAAATCCTACCCTGAAACTCATGTCATCTGCAATTCTTATGGTCAGAGCTTCCTGGACAGGGTGATGGGGGATATGGAGTGGTCCCCTTCTGGACTCTGCCTTAACTTTGGGAGGTGGGAGCAGAGGGCAGGACTATTCCCCCTGAGTCCCCATTCCTATCCCCACTCCCCAGGTTGTACTGATGACATCGTCTCCAGCGACCACTCCCCTGTGTTTGGGACATTTGAGGTTGGAGTTACCTCCCAGTTCATCTCCAAGAAAGGTGACTGTTCCAGATATGCTTGTGGATGTGGCATAATCTGGGTGGGCACCGGTGGTGGCTTTGGGATGTACCATAGGTTTGACTATGTAAGTGTGTGTGTGAATGTGTACCAGTGAGTGCAGGAGTGTTTCTGAAGGTGTGATGTGTCAGGGTGTCTGTGCACCTGAGCCATCACAAGTGTTCTATGCCCATGGGCATGTGTGTACATACGTGGGTGTACATGAATCTGTGTGTCTGTGTCTGCCTAGGGCTGATATGCCTGGAGGCGTGGCAGGTTGTTGGTGGGTAATCCCACAGGGATTCTGGTCCCTAGTACCCTCTTCAATGGGTCTTTTATCCTTGGGTTGTCTCTTTGCTCTGGTCCAGTGTCTGAGCTCTGGAGTTTCCCCATTGGTGACTTGGAACTGGGGATGCCTCTCCTGGCCCTGCCTCCTGTTCTGCCAGGGCCCCTGATTTCAAATCCCAGGGCCCTGCCTCTGTCCCAGTCCTCCTGTGATCCTCTCATGCCCTCTCAGCCCTCCTGTTTGCCCTCCTCCCTTTCCCTGCAGGGCTCTCAAAGACTTCAGACCAGGCCTACATTGAGTTTGAGAGCATCGAGGCCATTGTGAAGACAGCCAGCCGCACCAAGTTCTTTATTGAGTTCTACTCCACCTGCCTGGAGGGTAAGAGGCGGGGCAGGGGCTGGGTGTGGGCCAAGGGGGATGGGAGGCCAGAGGGTGCCCCTAGCAGTCAGCCCCCTACTTAGGGGGAAGGGAAGCTAGGAGGTGGTACTCAGTTGGGTGTCTCCTACCCTCACCCCAGAATACAAGAAGAGCTTTGAGAATGATGCCCAGAGCAGTGACAACATCAACTTCCTCAAAGTGCAGTGGTCTTCACGCCAGCTGCCCACGGTGAGGCTGTGGGCAGGTTCCCTGCTTATGGGTGAGGGCACAGAGAGGGGTGCAGAATAATTTATTGGGGAGCCTGCCTGGGAGGGAGTGTAGGGCCAGCAGAGCACGTGTGCGTGTGTGTGTGTGGATGAGTGAGGATAAAGGTCTTTGCTTTATTTTGGGAGGTGGAAGCTTGTTGCAGTTTATTCATTCAGGAGATGCGTCTTAAGCTTTTGTTAAATGTCAGGTCCTGTGTTGGCTACTGAGGACACAGAAAGTTAGTTACTGTGATGCTAAGTGCTGTAAAAGGCCCGTACAGGGCTGTGTCTTCTACATTAAGGATTTGGCTCTTCCCTGAAGAGCTGAGTGTGAGTAGCACAGATGACCTGAGGGTGGGGAATGAGTGGTGTCAGGGGCAGTGTGCGGGAGGGGCAGGGGGAAGTGGCTGGGCTTTGTTCCTCACTGGGCCTCCCTGCTTCCCAGCTCAAACCAATTCTGGCTGATATCGAGTACCTGCAGGACCAGCACCTCCTGCTCACAGTCAAGTCAATGGATGGCTATGAATCCTATGGTGAGGGGTGAGGAGTGCTGACGGGAACAGGAGGAAGCCAGACTAGGGCCCTAGATTGGCTTGGTAATTTGCTGGTCTGTCCCATCTGCCCCTTAGGGGAGTGTGTGGTTGCACTCAAGTCCATGATTGGCAGCACGGCCCAACAGTTCCTGACCTTCCTGTCCCACCGCGGCGAGGAGACAGGCAATATCCGTGGCTCCATGAAGGTGCGGGTGCCCACGGAGCGCCTGGGCACCCGTGAGCGGCTCTATGGTGGGGACTCCACTGGGACGTGAGATAGGGTGGTGTGAACAGATCTAGGAGGGCAGGACCAGGGTTGGGGGGCATGTTGGAATCTCTGGGGTACCTGGAGGTTCTGTAGCCACAGATGGGAATAGTCCTGCTCCAAGGCATAGCTGGGAAAGGGCTAGGAGGCCCAGTGGGTGTCTGTGGGATCCAGGAGCCCAGGTCTCCTCTGAGTCTCCCTTCCTGCCCCCCTCAGAGTGGATCAGCATTGATAAGGATGAGGCAGGAGCAAAGAGCAAAGTGCCCTCTGTGTCCCGAGGCAGCCAGGAGCCCAGGTGAGCTAGGGCTGTGTTGAATGTCATGTGAAAGGGTACCTAGGGGCACCTGGTCAGCCCCACTTCATCTCCCCTCTCCTGTACATCCCTGGCAGGTCAGGGAGCCGCAAGCCAGCTTTCACAGAGGCCTCCTGCCCGCTCTCCAGGTTATTTGAAGAGCCAGATAAACCGCCACCAACTGGGAGGCCGCCAGCCCCACCCCGAGCAGCTCCCCGGGAGGAGCCCTTGACCCCCAGGTGAGAGGAGGAAGCTGTCACACACCCCACCCCCCCCAATTATCCATCACTATCCCCTGCAGGATCTCAGGGGCGGCCTGGGGATTATCAGCTGCCTGGGTGCTCTGCCATCCTGTGGTTAGAAGTGCTGTGCCCTTATGCCTGTGGCTACTCTGGCCAGCCAGACTACCCTTAGGTGTGGCTCTGAGTCAAAAGGAGCACAGTCAGCCTTTCCTCTCAATTCCGCCTTTTAAAATGGAATTGGAAATTGTTTCTAAGACAGTTCCATCCATGTAAACAGACCTAACTTGAGCCTTCTGTTTGGAGGAGGCACACGGCTTGGCCTGGGATTTCCCAGGGTACCTTCTTTGGAACTCTGTCCAGCAAGAGGCCCCACTTGAAATGGGTTTGTGGTCAAATGGGTTTGCGAAATACTTTTTTCTAGATTCTTTTCTTAGACATTCCCACTGCACATTAGTATTAGCAAAAGCTCTGAGCATGTGGACAGGAAGGAAACTCCTTTTCAACTCATTTTATCTAGTTTCCTAAACTTAATGGGCCAGAAAGCTTATTTTCCACATAACTGTTACCATCCTGGGGAATTAGTGCTCTGTGTCACACTTTGGGAAAGTGAGGATTGCTTTCTAATTATATCCAACTGTTGCTTAAACTTACAAACTCCTAGGTTCAGTTTGGTACTTTTTACTCATCTTCAGCTATCGTCAGTCACTGGGGTTTTATCCCCAGGCTTGAGCAAGACCCACCTAAATCTCTGAGAAAGATTTTGCAGTGGATTGACCACAGGTGCCTTGAGAGGCTTTCCAAATCTGGCCTCTCATTAAAGGGTTTACTTGCCCTGTCTTCTGGCACCTCTATTCTGACCCTTTAAGCTCCGGTTTCATGGTTACATATAAAGTTATGAAAGATCTGGCCGGGCGCGGTGGCTCAAGCCTGTAATCCCAGCACTTTGGGAGGCCGAGGCGGGTGGATCACGAGGTCAAGAGATCGAGACCATCCTGGTCAACACGGTGAAACCCCGTCTCTACTAAAAATACAAAACATTAGCTGGGCATGGTGGCGCGTGCCTGTAATCCCAGCTACTGAGGAGGCTGAGGCAGGAGAATTGCCTGAACCCAGGAGGCGGAGGTTGCAGTGAGCCGAGATCGTGCCATTGCACTCCAGCCTGGGTAACAAGAGTGAAACTCGGTCTCAAAAAAAAAAAAAAAAAAAAAGTTATGAAAGATCTGAGAATCTTAGCAAGTGAGGCACAGGACTGTAGGGTTATCTATTCAAAGGGTTATCTTCCCCCTGACTTTAGAGATGAATAAACTAAAGGCAGGTGATGTGCTCAAGGTCATGGGAAAGTCTAGGACCAGGGGCCCTTCTGACTCCCTTCCAGTTCTCCCATTGCTCCCACTGCCTTAGATCTGGGTTGCTGGGTCCTGGCTTAGTCATCCTGCTTCTACACCCAGGTTGAAGTCAGAGGGAGCTCCTGAACCAGAAGGGCTGGTGGCCCCTCCACCCAAGAACAGCTTCAATAACCCTGCCTACTACGTCCTTGAAGGGGTCCCACACCAGCTGCTGCCCCCGGAGCCACCCTCGCCTGCCAGGGCCCCTGTCCCACCTGCCACCAAGAACAAAGTGGCCATCACAGTGCCTGCTCCACAGCTTGGGCGCCACCGACCCCCTCGTGTGGGAGAGGGGAGTTCTTCAGATGAGGAGTCTGGAGGCACTCTGCCCCCTCCAGACTTTCCACCTCCACCACTGCCAGACTCAGCCATCTTCCTGCCCCCCGGCCTGGATCCTTTACCAGGGCCAGTGGTCCGGGGTCGTGGTGGGGGTGAGGCCCGTGGCCCACCACCTCCCAAAGCCCATCCAAGGCCCCCACTGCCCCCAGGCCCCTCACCAGCCAGCACTTTCCTAGGGGAAGTGGCCAGTGGGGACGACAGGTCCTGCTCGGTGCTGCAGATGGCCAAGACGCTGAGCGAGGTGGACTACGCCCCTGCTGGGCCTGCACGCTCAGCACTCCTCCCAGGCCCCCTGGAACTGCAGCCACCCCGGGGACTGCCGTCTGACTATGGCCGGCCCCTCAGCTTCCCTCCACCCCGTATCCGGGAGAGCATCCAGGAGGACCTGGCAGAGGAGGTGTGTGGAGCAGGGTGGCTGGCTGGGTGTGCCTGAGGACTGTGCTTGCCTACAGACTGGTACCATTTCACTGCACCATTCAGCACTCAGGATGTCCCCTCCACCCTGAACTGAGCACCAGGAAGTTAGGAGACACATGAAGCAGCCCAGCCCTTCCCTCCCTTTTCCCCAGAGCATGCAGCAGAAAGTGACCGTCTGCAGGTCTTTCTCTAGGGGGCACTGAGCTCCACCTGACATGCCCTGTTTTCTTAGGCTCCGTGCCCGCAGGGCGGGCGGGCCAGCAGGCTGGGCGAGGCGGGCATGGGCGCCTGGCTGCGGGCCATCGGCTTGGAGCGCTATGAGGAGGGCCTGGTGCATAATGGCTGGGACGACTTGGAGTTTCTCAGGTTGGGGAGGGGCTGACCCCGGGGGCGGAGCTGGTGCCCTCAGGACCCCCTAGCCCATCTCACCTCCCAGCCTCTTTTACCCCACAGTGACATCACTGAGGAGGACCTGGAGGAGGCTGGGGTGCAGGACCCGGCTCACAAGCGCCTCCTTCTGGACACCCTGCAGCTCAGCAAGTGATAGCGGAGGCACCACAAAGCTGCGAACTCAGAGCCCCTCCCTGCTACCAAGGCCCACATATGGCCCCAGGGTTGAAAAGTTGTGAGGGTCAGGGCAGTATCTCTCTGCCTATTAATGGGGTGTCTATTTATTGGGGGTCTGCATTCCCCACTACCCAATCATTTGGAGCCCTAATGAGGACATCCTGTCCATGGCTGTTTTAGGCTCAGGGCAGAAGGTCAGTTGCCATGGTTACTGAGGACGCTGGTTACTCTGGTGCTGTCCTTTTACTGGACCCCACCTCCCAGCCCCAGGGTTGCCCACAGGGGTCCAGTTGGATACATCTGGGCCCCCACTTTTACTGGTGTTTCTGTGGCTCTCCACCAGGCCTGAACCACAGGAGAGAAGCTCTGCCAGGACTTCCCCTCTCCTGCTGGGGGTGGGGGCGGGTGTCCATCCGGAAATGAAGGAATAGCCCGAGAACCGGGCCGGGGTTTATTTAAGCTGTTTTGTGTGGGTTGGGGGAGGGAGGGCACCTTAATATTGGGGTTGGTTGGGGTGGGGCAGGATCTCAGCCATAAAGTGCCAGTTTGCTTAGTTCTCACTGTCTCCTGGTCTGTGCTGCTCTGTGCTGGGGATGCAGGGTGGTGCGGGGAGGGAGGTTCCTCGCGGGTCTCAGCCTGGGACAGGGTCTTGCAGGCAGCCTGTCCCCATCCTGGGCACTCAAAAGGGTTTCGGTGTGATGTCTTCAATAAATTAAGTTTTATTTGGATTGAGTGAAACTCACCTCAATAAATTACAAGTTTTTCAAAGAAAAAGGACAACCAAAAAAATTGGAAAAAAGAGAACCCCTCTGTCCCTTTCCTTGGGCAGCCCCTCCAGTCCTCTAACGGGTCCACTCTGTGCCAGATGGGCTAGAGAAGAGAGGGGATACAGGATGAACTGACACTGGCCACTGATTATCCCGGCAACCACCAGCCTCTCTATGGGTGGGATTAGGGCAGGTGGGCCTGCGGCGTGGGGCAGGGGGCTCTTCCGGTCACCAAGGTAAGGAGTGACCCAGTCATTGCAGAGCCAGGGAGGGCGGCCCCGAGGGGTGAGTCAGCGGACTCTCGTGGTCACCAAGGTAAGGGGGGACCCAGCCGCTGCAGAGCCAGGGAAGGGGGCTGTGCCGCTTCTTCAGGACCTTCACTTTGAGGGCACTGTTATGGACAGGCCTCATGTGATCCCGCCTCCAAAGAAGGCAAAGCTAGAGGGTGGGTGAGGACGAGAGTGGCCCTGACTTGGTCTCCAGAACTGGGGAGGACACACCCAGGGGTGAGACAGTAGAGACTGGGGACGGATGGGAACTTCCAGATGGGTGGCCAGGATGGGAGGGGCTGTCAGGTCCTGGAGGGGCAGGGATGTCTTTGGGGGCAGGCTCGGAGCCTCCAGAGGCCGGCGGCTAGAAGAGATTGGTCTTCAATGCGGGGCCGGGCTTCCGGTGAAAGGAGGACAGAACCCCGGAGAAGGGCCCGGGGCCTGACTCGGCCGGCTGCCAGGCCTTAAGTAGTTCGGCTGCTCCGGCACCGGGTCCACCGCCCCCACCGCCCGTCACGCCAGCCCACAATGCGCCCTTGAGCGGCTGTGGCCCCGGCCCAGGCCCCGGTCCAGAGCCCAGGGCGACAGGCAGCGGGCTGGGGCTCAGGCGCGGGCTGGCCAGGCCAGGTGCAGGCGGCGGTGGCGGCGGCAGCGACGCGGTGCTGTCCGGCGTGGGGCTGCACGTGGACTCCTTAGAGTCGTCGTCCTCGGAGGAGCAGCGCGCCTCGCCCTTCTTGGCGCCTGCCGTGCCCGCAGTGCCCTTGGCGCTGGCCGCACGCTCCTGTTTGCGGAACTTGGCCCGGCGGTTCTGGAACCAGACCTGCGGGCACAGGGGCCAGTCAGCCTGGAGAACGTGTGGGGTCAGCCCGCGGCCGCAAGGCTCGAGTGAGATCCTGGTTCCGAAAGAACCCGGCCTGGGTTCTTACTAGTTGGAGGGGCCTTCGGCCCTTCAGTACGTGCACAGCCCGCTGACTTCTGCGCGCTCCACTGGCGCCTGCCTCCAGATCCCCAGGTTCTAGCCCTTGGGATCCACTCGCCCGCGGACTCCGCTGCCTCCCAGCACTCTTGGTCTCCGGGAGGGGACCCTGCCTTCGTCCCCCTCACCCTAAGTTCTTCCCCCAATGCCTTCTTTTAGGAAGCTCTGGGATTTCCCTCCTGGAGTGTTCCAGGGCTGTGGAGAGCAGTTTAGGGCACCAGAGAAACCTTTTGTCCAGGGCGTCCAGTCAAGGCGTACCAACTGAACATCTGTACACGGAGTTGTACAGACAACAGCCTGCTCTAGCTCGGCTCTCTTCGGCCCTGCGCCTGCCACAACCTCAGCCTCCCGGGCTCCGGGTTTTCAAAGCTGCAGCGTCGGGTAGGGAACCCCAGGGGTGCTGACTAGCAAGCTCCCACTCCTCCTCAGCTCCGCCCTGAGGTCTCCTGGGGCTCCTACTCCTCCCTCCTAGCTCAAGCATCACTCGGAATGTCCTGCTCTAGCAGGGAGACAGCAGAGGCAGCCTGGAGCTAAACAGATCAGGTCTCCCAAGGGTCTCCAAGTTCTGGCCCTGCTGCCTCCCGAGGCTGCCCAAACACACTAGGATTGCGCCCTGCCTTCGGGCTGCATCTGCCTGGATTCCCCCACCCCCAGGTGTCAGGCATTAAGTTCCCACACCTCCTTCCAGGCGTACACAATCTCGAACACACACGTGCATACACGCACCTGCACGCGAGCCTCAGTGAGGTCGATCTTGAGCGCCAGCTCCTCACGTGTGTAAATGTCGGGGTAGTGAGTCTCCGCGAAGACGCGTTCCAGTTCCTTAAGCTGCGCGCTGGTGAACGTGGTGCGGATGCGCCTCTGCTTGCGCTTCTCGTGCAGGCCAGACGGCTCTGGGAAGAACTTGTAGGGCACTGCGGGTGTGTGCAGGAGGGAGGGCAACGAGGATGGGGGAGTGAGAAGCAGAGTTCAACCCCTTGTATCCAGTTCCAGGGGGAATCGCACACCTCCCCTGTCCCTGGCCTGGTCCCTCCTCTAGGTCCCGGCAGCCTGGGGCCAAGCGTCCTCCCTATCACTCAATGGAGCTGGTGGGATAAAAGCAGACGGAGATCACGGAGACTTGAGCCCCAAAAGCCGCCAAGGGGAAACCATAATCCAATACTCCAGCCAAGACCCCCACCACTGTCGTCGCCCTCCTCCCATGCCCTGTTCCCTCCACCTCCCCATGTTCCCTGCACCCCCGTTCAACCCCTGGCTCCAGCCCTCCCTTCCTTTCTGTCTCTCAGCTCATCTTCAGGTCGTGCTCCATCAACCCTGGACCTGGATGTCTGTCAGGTCTCAACACCATTGCCAGTCTCCCCACTACCCAGTTCTGAGCCAAGGCTCTGCAACGGAGACCCTCCCACTGGCCCTCCATTCAGCCCTACCACCAACCTTCCCACGGGCTCTCAGCTGTATACAGATTCGGCTCCCTCTACCTATCCACCTCTCCCCTTCCCAAGCCTCATTTCTTCAATCCTGCCCCACACCCCTGACCCCCATTCTCCTTTAGATGATCACCTCTTCCTTATCTTCCTCCATTTGAATCTCTCTTCAATTTTCCCCTTCTTGGCCACTCTTCTCTTTTAGAAGGCTTCTTCCATCTTCTCTTTGCCCTTCTTCTTCCTCCCCAGGCAACTTCTCCATATCACATCTCCTCCAAAGCCAACACTCAGCCCCCAACTCTCTTCCTATACCCCTCCCAGTCTCCACTGCCCCACAGTGTCTCTAACCCTGGTTTAGATCAGCATATTCATCAGTGGTCTCCAATCTCCATCTTTGTCCATCTCTCTAGGTCTCCATCTCCCTTGATTCTTGCCTCCAGCACCCCATTTGTATCCCCATCTTCCTCATCTCTATTCTAATCTCTCTTGGTCCCATCACCTGATTTTTATCTGTCTCCCCAACTCTGAGTCCCCATTTCTCCTAGGATTTCCAGTGCTTCCACCTCTGCTCCATCTCTCTGTACCTTATCCCCATCTCCCTGGTCTCAAAACCCTGTATCTCTGGAGCCTGTCTCCCCTCTCCCTAATCCCCACCCTCATAGTTCAGGGTATCCAATCTTCCCACCCTGGTTCTCATTTTTCATATCTCTCCCCGCAGTCCCCACCCTAGGGATTTTTTTTTTTTTTTTCTTTCGAGACGGAGTCTCATTCTGTCGCTCAGGCTGGAGTGCAATGGCACAGTCTCAGCTCATTGCAACCTCTGCCTCCCGGTTTCAAGCAATTCTCCTGCCTCAGCCTCCCAAGTAGATGGGATTACATTCGTGGGCCATCACGCCTGGCTAATTTTTTTTTTTTTTTTTGTATTTTTAGTAGAGATGGGGTTTCACCATGTTGGTCAGGCTGGTCTCGAACTCCTGACCTCAAGTGATCCACCCGCCTTGGCCTCCCAAAGTGCTGGGATTACAGGCGTCACACCCGGCCCTTAGGCCCCAGTCTTCTACTTGGGTCCCAGGTGGTTTTCCCACGAGGAAAAGAGATAAGAAAATTCCATAGGGCAGGCTGGGACTCAAATCAGAGGGATGGGATGACTGAGAAGCTCAGTGAGGTTGAGGGTTTGGACAGGGACTTAGATAAAAAAATCTTGGGGATGCAGGAGCTGCTTCTGGGTTCTGCAGGACTCTAGCTGGGAGGCTCTGTAGGGAAATGGGGAAATACAAGCGGTTTAATGACCCGGGCCCCTTTATTGCGGGCTACTAGGTCTGGTTTTGGTGGCTGCAGAAGGGTTCGGGCCCAGGCAGGATGGGTCCAAGACAGGGCGGGAGGGGCCTTATGGCCACCGGGGCTCTAGGAAGCTTCTCCTCTGGGCAGCTCAGCTTCCTGCAGAGGTCCTTGCTGGGGGGGGGGGTCATGCATCTTGTGGGGCAGGGGTGATGGGGTGGGGTGGTAAGTGTTGTTAGTACTGAGCTGGGAGCCTTTTTCAAAGATCCAGGGCTTGTAGAGGTTTAGTGATCAGTCTTTGCAGGTGGGGAGGGGAAGGCCTAACAAGGGGCCCAGAGGTGGATGGGGATCTATTTCCTTCACCTGAAGGGTACGAGACAGAGATCTGGCAACGAGAAAAAGAAGCAGGAGCGATGAAAGGGTGAGGCTCATGCTTGCGGAGGGGAACCTAGTATTCTGGGGGTCTCTCGGGGCATTGGAGGGTCTGGCCAAGGGAGGAATGGGGGCGGTTGAGGGGGACAGTCCATTTATTTGGCGAGCGGGCCCGGGGATTCTGCAGGAATTGGAGGGAGAGCTGGGCCGGGGCTGCGCTCACCTGCCGAGTAGGGCGCGGGCTGGTGGTCGCGTAGAGCGCCAAGCGCGCAGTTGGAGGAGCCGAGTGCGGGGCAGGGCGGCCCTGCCGCGGGGAAGGTGGGCCGCAGGGGGCTGTATTGGAAGCCGCCGGGCTGGCTGCAGGCGCCAAAGTCGCCGTAGGCGGACGCCTCCATGGCCGCCACGCACGAGTCGTACGAATTGAGGTAGGAGTAGTCCATCGGCCCGGGGGGCGGGGGCGGGGGCCGGGGCAGGCCGGGTTGGGGTCGGGGTCCGGGTGGATGTCGGAAGGGAGGTTCGAGCGCCAGGCTCCGAGGACCCGAGGCTAGCTCTGAGCGCCCGAGAGTCCGCCCGCCCCGTCGCGGCCGCACTCCGCCCGGGTGCAACGCAAGTGCAGCCGGCCCGGCCCGCGCGCCTTTTAACGCGCAGGACCCCGCGGAGGGGGCGGGGCGGGGCGAGCTCCGGGGGGCGGGGCCTGGGCGGCCCAGAACCCGCCCTCAGCCGCCCCGACCCCCACCCCGAAGGTTCCCCGCCGCCCTCTTAGGGCTCTATATATGTGGAGCGGGGATGCGCGGGACCCTATCCCCGGTGTCCCTATCCTGCCCCAATCCGGAGCAGACCGTCGGTCCCTACAGAGAGTCCGAGACCTGAGGGTCCCGACCCCTTTCCCGGGCCTCCCCACCTGCGGCCCCGCGAAAGGGAGGCGAGGCAGGCCTGGCAGCGCTTGTGTGAAGAAGTTAATTCAATTCCCTCTGATATAACCGAGTTATTCCGATCCGGCCCCTCTGCCCCGCCCCTAGCGAGGTCCCAACCCGGCGGAGACTTGCGGAGGCGGCCCAGAAAGGGGGATGGAGACCGGGAAGAGATGGAGCCTGGGATGGGGACAGGGAGGGGACGTGGGTAGACAGAGGAGGCAGAGACCAGGAGGGAAGGGACAGAAACAGTGACGGAGACAGGGGCAAGAGATACAGGTACACAGAGGGAGACGGGATGGAGCGGGGACAAGGCAGAGATAGGAGACGAGGGTAAGAGAGAGACTTGGGGGAGACAGGGACAGAGGCGGACGAGAAAGAGTGAGGCAAGCAAGGAAACAGAAGGGGTCGGGATGAAACACGGACGGCAACCAGGATTGCTACGGAGAATAGGAGAGGGATGAGACAAAACAGAGGCAGGAATCGTGAGACAGACACATACATGCCCAGGGACAGCCTGAGAGAGACAGGGCCAGGGACAGCCACGAGAGCAGGAGCAGAGGCTGAGGGCGGAGAGAAAGCACCCCTGGGGAGCTTAGACACGAGCACTGGAGGACAGAAGAGGCCCAGCGATGCTGCTGGAGGCTCTGGGGGGCAGCCCCTAAAGGGCTGCGGAGGGGGAAAGTTGTGGGAGCCAGGTCCCTCTACCCTGACTTGTCCCGAGGCCCACACGACTCTGCACCTTCAGGGCCCGCCCGCCTCTCCCTCCCCCAGTTCCCTCAACTCCATCTGCGGTGTGCGACCCTCTCACGTGGCCTTGGGCACAGGGTGTGTTTGTGATAGATGTCAGGAAGAGAGCGTGCCCCATGGACTCTTTATTGTTCTTCGGTCTCTTACCCCTGTCCTCCAGAGACCCCCTTTTTTTTCTCCAGGAAAACCACCTAGACTCAGTTTGCACCTGGCTACAGACATCCCTGCAGATTCAGTCACCAGCTCTCCGTGCTCCGGCACAGCAGGACCCATTCAGAATCCTCACCAGGGGAACGAAACAGAGAACTCCTCCGCTGCTCCTGAGCTGAGTCCGGCAGCTCAGTCTACTCAGCCCCCAGCCTTCTGCACCGATATTGGCAGGTCCTGCAGATGGGGAGTCCAAGACTCAAGGAAAAGCCACGGGGAAGGGCGTGTCTTTGTTTCCAGCTGAAGTCCTTGGGGCTTGATAGAAGGACTCCTGGAATTCTCCCCAAGTTTGTCAGGACAGAGGGACATGCATCTCTCCTCAGGTAATCCCTCCCCACCATCCTTTCTGGGCCTCGCAAGAGGACTCTCCATGCCTAATCTCTGTAACCACTCCATGCCAGGGGATTTCTTCGATGTTTCTCAAATTACCTTCTTTCAAAATTTTTTTTTATTGTCGCAAAATACACATTACATAAAATTTACCATCTTAGCCATTTTAAGCTATAGTTCTGTGGTATTAAATACATTCATATTTATATATTAATACATCCATCTTCATAACTCTTTGCATCCTGTAAAAATCAAACCTCGGTACCCATTAAACAACACCTCCTATTTCCCCATCCCCCTTGCAAACCACCATCTTTCTTTCTGTCGCTGTGATTTTTTTTTGTTTTTCAGACAGAGACTTTCACTCTGTCGCTCAAGCTGGAGTACAGCTGCCAGATCATGGTGCAGTTTTGAATTCCTGGGGTCAAGCGATCCTCCTGCCTCAGCCTTCTGAGTAGCTGGGACTACGCGTGCACACCACCATGCCTCACTAATTTTTAATCTTTTGTAGAGATGGGGGTCTTTGTTGCCCTGGGCACTATGTTGCCCAGGCTGGCTGGTCTCTGTTACTTTGACTAGGGACCTTGTATAAGTGGAATCATACAGTGTCTGTTTATTTATTTGTGAGGTAGTCTTACTCTGTCACCCAGGCTGTAGTGCAGTGGTGGGATCATAGCTCACTGCTGCCTTGACCTTCTGGGCTCAAGTGATCCTCCGGCCTCAGCCTCCCAGTGTGCTGGGATTACAGGTGTGAGCCTCTATGCCCAGCCCAATATTTGTCTTTTTGGCTTACATTCCATTTATATACCTCCTTTACTTATCTATCCATCCATCCATGGACATTTGGGTTGCTTCCACATTTTAGTGGTTGTGAATAATGCTGCTGTGAACATGGGTGTACACATATCTGTTTAAGATATTTGTATCTGCTTTCAATTCTTTTTGATATACACCCAGAAGTGGAATTGCTGGATCATATAGTAATTCTCTTTTTATTTTTCAAGGAATGCTGTAATGATTTCCATAGAGGCTTTTCCATTTTCCACTCTCACCAGCAATGCACCAGCATTCCAATTTCAATGCATCCTTGTCAACACTTGTTATTTTGTCTTTCTCAAATGACTTTTTAGGTCTAAACTTGTAGAGATTGAGACCTGACAGATCAACGGCTTCAAAAAATTCTCCCTTCTGGTGTGTGAGGTGTTCTTCTCCCTCTCAATACATCCTCTACAGGGAGCCCAGGGAGTCTCAGTATTGGGAGATCAGATGGGGCCACTGCTCTAAGGCCCTCCTATGGCTCTCTATTGCCCTCATGATCAAGTCCAAGCTCTTGCTGGCCCGCCATGTCCTCGGCGCTAGCGCTCCAGCCTGCCTTCCCCTCGTCTTGGTTTTCTTTACAGCCGTCATACTCTCATCTTTTGGTTCAGATCTGTTCTCTCTGCTTAGAATGCCCACTTCATTCCCTGCCCTACCACGTAAAATAAGCAAAATCAAACAGACTCAAACCTGGTTGACTCCTATTTATCAATTGGATCTCAATTTAGATATCACTACTTCCTGGAAGCCTTCCTTGATGCCGCTAGACTAGGTTGGGCATCACTGCAGTGTCCCGTAGTAGTACCTCCCTCTCTGGTTACTCAGATGACCTTGTTGAAGTGTTTGCAATACAGTGCAAGGTCAGGGCAGAACTATGTCCTCTTGTTTCTCACTCACTCCCCAGCCCTACCGTGGTGCCTAGCCCATCACTCTGTCTGTCATAGGTCCTCTCTTACCTGTTTGTCCAATGAATGAATTAGGCTAATCTGAAATCTTTGCACTGGAGAATTCTGCTCTTGCTTCCAGGGAAGAAATCCCCATTCCCTGGCTCCACTCTGCACTCTCTGAAGAGGGATCATCCTGCCCTCTTCATTTCCCCTCTTCCCAGGGACAGAAAACTTCCCTTGTGGTCAACCTCTGTCTGGAAGAAAGTCCTTCCTCATCTGAGGAATTTGCAGGTGGCCACATCCCTTCCCCAGTGAAGCTGACCAGCACTGGGAGCAACTGAAGCTTGTATGCAGGGACAAGCAGAGATAGAGGGGAGGCAGAGTCCCAGTGCTGCCTAAGACCCTGGCTCTGGCTTTCTCAGATACCACGATCCAGACCTCTCATTTATTTATTTTTATTTTTTGAGACAGAGTCTCACTCTGTTGCCCAGGCTGGACTGCAGTGGCATGATCACTGCAGCCTCAAACTCCTGAGCTCAAGTGATCCTCCTGCCTCAGACTCTTCAGTAGCTAGGACTACAGGCACAGGGCACCATGCCATTTAACTTAGTTTATTTTAATGATTAGATAAATTAAAATATTTAAAGTATTTGAATAGTGCCTCCTGGCACATTAAATCATCTATTTAACCACCACCACCATCACCAGAACTCCTTCTCCCTGTTTTTTGTTTTTTGTTTTTGAGACGGAGTCTCACTCTGTCACCCAAGCTGGAGTGCAGTGGCATGATCTTGGCTCACTGCAATCTCCGCCTCCCGGGTTCAGGCAGTTCTCCTGCCTAGCCTCCCAAGTAGCTGGGATTACAGGTGCCCACCACCTCACCCAGCTAATTTTTGTATTTTTAGTAGAGACGGGGTTTCACCATGTTGGCCAAGCTGATCTCGAACTCTTGACCTCATGATCCATCTCCCATGGCCTCCCAAAGTGCTGGGATAACAGGCGTGAGCCACTGTGCCTGGCCCAAGAATTTAAAATTTTAAAAATACATCTCTGTCAAAGAACAATGGAGGGGTAAGGATCCAGGCACAGTCCAGCATCTCCCTGACGCCTCCACGCAGGCCTTTCAAACTGCACCCACTCTGACCATGCTCCACTTTCCACAGACCTGCTCCTTCAGCTGTCCCTTCCTCTGGGGAAGTGGGGAAGGGATGGCGTTAGGGGGATGCAGAGCCCATCCCTCAGCCCTGCCATCTGCCCCACTTCTTAGGACTTCCTGGGATTGACTGTCCTTCCCTTGACTCCTCCATCCCTCTGGTCCCCCACCCCTCTGGTCCCCTGGTCTCACACAGCACGGCCCCTCCCACCCTCTGGCTTCTGCCGGTTCTAACCATTTTCTTTGATCCCTAGTGCCACCTCCCCATGGTCCTCCTCAGCAACCTCAGCCTTGCTCTCCTTCTCAGGTGGAACCCTTTGACTTGACCCCAGTCCTGTCGGTCCCTACTCTAGAGAGCCCACAGTCCCAGCTCCCTGAGGCCCTGCTCTTCTGGACTGGCTGTACAGGGCTCAGCTGTGGCATTTGCTGCTACTGTCAGTTGCAGTACTAGGTTCAGAGAAGGCGGGCCCTGGGACTTGGCAGCAGGGAGGGGCTTTGTGGTCTGGGTGGATGGCACAGCATAGTTGTCAGTGGCAGGGTTGTAGGGGAGCTCGTAGCCCTCTTCCTTTACCTGAACTTGGTACCCCCACGCATTTTGGGCGCCTGAGGCAGATCATAAAGGCCCTGTGGAAGGGCTGGGGCCAGGCCCTTGGATTCATGATAGATGGGATCTTCTTTGGGGTCTGTCAGCTTGGCCTTCAGCAACTGCTGCTGCGCATGCTCATACAAGTCCCAGTAGAGAGCCTTCCTCCATTGCACTCCCTCTCCTGTCCGAGCAGGGGTGCTGTCCAAGGGGTCTGAGTATAAGGAGTCCTGGGAAGGGCCTGGAGCAATGCGCAGGGAGTCTAAGGGCTCAGCATACAGGGCTGGGGGGCTGTCAAAGAGCTCTTGGGGGCCAGGTGGGGAAGGCAACTTCCCCTCTGCCACCTCCCCTTCATGGGAGTCAGCTCTGAGAACATCGTGCCCCTGTCTGGCCTTTCCCTGGGCCTTCTGCTGGTGGATGGCAGTCTCAACTGCCCGGAAGATGTCATTTCCCTGTGCCATCTGGAAGGTGAAGTTTCCAGGACCCGAGGGGCAGCGGCGCTGGCCTCAAAAGGGAACATGACCTTGTCCGGGCCATAGTGACACAACAGAGTGTAGGGCCAGAAGAGGAGTGCCTCCAGTATCTGAAAGTCAGCCTCTCACCCTCCACCCTCAGCACGTAGGAGCCATGCAGGCCACAGTGCTCGGTGGCCTCGGTACTCTGCACCGTTACACGGAATTGGGATCCTTCCCAGGTGGGGCTGCACAAGGAGTTCTCTAGCATCTCCAGGGCAGAAAGCTTAAGTGGGTTATTAGCAGGCGCCAGAGTCCATCTGCCTTTTGGAAAAGGGTTTCAGCACAGCGTCTGCACCCAGGCTGCACTGGACGGCGCATCGGCCACCAGCAGGTGCTAGCGCTGTGCAGTGTCCAGGAGGAAGGCAGTGGTGCTGGGTTCAGGGGGGCTCTGCACGGCCACGAGGGCCACACTCATACACTTCACCAGATGGATCCCCTTGCAGTCCAGGCGGCATGAGCTCCCTTGACCACGCCCAGAGCTTGACCCTTTATGATCAAAAAACTCGAGCTGTGCTACGCCATGGGGACTGTCCGGGTAGAGCAGAGCCCAGGTCTTCCTTCATTTCTTGGTCTCAAAATGCTGACTCTGCAAAAAGAGTGGCCCTTCCATCACAGCTCCATTCGTGGCCCCCGGTGGTTCCTTACCCCCTTCTCCTTCTTATCAAGTGACTGAGTACTGTGGCACTGACAGATCCAGACTAGACTCTGGCCAGGCTCCTCTGATCCGTTACTCCTGATGCTTGCGTATCTAACTTAGACACAATGCACCTCTGCATCACCTTTACCTGAAAGATTTCAGAAGACATCAGGGCCCTGCAGAGTTACCCAGCCTAAGGCCTTCAATTTTGTAAATGGAGAGACCAAGGCCCAGTAAGGGGTCCTATAGAAAGAGTAAAAGTAAAACCAATGAGTATGTGTCAGAGGAGGAGTCCCCACAGAAGGAGTGGCATCCAAGAGGATCCTGGGCACAAGTACAGTGGGGACTGTCCTGGATCTTCTACTCTGGTCCTTGCTCTGACATTAACTTAGTCTGTGAGCTCAGGCAGTGGAAGCAGTTGAGGAAAGACCCATTCCCCAAGAATATCCTGTCCTCAGAGTGTGGCCACCACACTGGCTTCTTACCCCAACACACTCCTGCCAGCCCTCCTCTCCTCTGGGGGTGGCGTATGCAGCAGCGGCTCCTTCCTACCATCGAAATGCATCTTTGTACCCTCTGAAGCAATGTCTTCAGTGTCATCGTTATTCAATTATGATTGGAAGCTGAGCTTGATCAGATGTCCAATCTAACTTCTATTAAGTCATGAAACTTCTCTATCAGTGAAAAGTTAACACATTGTCTGGTCCTGCTTAAGGACAAGATCTCCTTTCACCCCTATTTACCAAATCCATAAGCAGCCATATTCCAAATCCTTATTCTCTGCTGCTGGGACTATCTGTCCAGGGAGAGTGGGAGGCAAACACATCTACTGTATATGATCCTGCCCTTTCTGTCAGAACCCACAGTCTTTTGCTCATCTGTCTGAAGACAACCCTTGCTGACCATTCTCCCCACCAGTACCTTAGGTCACACAGTCTTCCACTCATTTGGCTTTTTGTCCTTAGCTTCTAGCATCAAGGCTTTCCAGGCTCCCAAATGGCCAGCCACCAGGCATCCCTAAAGAATGAGGAAAGACCTTAATCCAGTTTTACAAACATTTGTTTTTTGAGATAGAGTCTCATTCTGTCACCCAGGCTGGAGTGCAATGGCATGATCTCAGTTTACTGCAACCTCTGACTCCTGGGTTCAAGCGATTCTCTTGCCTCAGCCTCCCGAGTAGCTGGGATTACTGGTGACCACCACAATGGCCGGTTATTTTTTTTATTTTTTGTATTTTTAGTAGAGATGGGGTTTCACCACTTTGGCCAGGCTGGCCTCGAACTCCTGACCTCAGGTGATCCACCCACCTCGGCCTCCCAAAGTGCTGGGATTACAGGCGTGAGCCACCATGCTTGGCCACACTCTACAAACATTTTTTGAGTGTTCAATCCATGATGGACTCTCATGAGGCACTAGACACATGGGAATATATTAATCTGGATGCTTTCTTTAAGGATCTCCCAGTCTGGTGGGCACATGGGAACTTATCTGGGGAGAAGGGGGATTTTCCTTTAGAATATCTTAGTTGTTTGTGTAAGAGAATAGTACAGAGAAGTTTTGTTGACTCCTTTAAAAAGGTGAAAGAAAAAACAAAGTTTGACCCAACCAACCTTGCCAGGCACTGACAAGCTTATCCAGGTGATATGGTTTGGCTGTGTCCCTACCCAAATCTCATCTTGAATTGTAGCTCCCATAATTCCCACATGTTGTGGGAGGGACCCAATGGGAGGTAATAAAATCATGGGGGTGGGTCTTTCCTCTGCTGTTCTCATGGTAGTGAATAAGTCTCACGAGATCTGATGGTTTTATAAATGGGAGTTCCCCTGCACAAGCGCTCCTGTCTGCCGGAATGTAAGATGTGACTTTGCTCCTCATTTGCCTTCCGCTGTGATTGTGAGGACTCCCCAGCCGTGTGGAACTGAGTCCATTAAACTTCTTTCCTGGCCAGGTGGCGTGGCTCACACCTATAATCCCAGCACTTTGGGAGGCTGAGACAGGTGGATCACCTGAGGTCAGGAGTTTGAGACCAGCCTGGCCAACAAGGTGAAACCCCGTCTCTACTAAAAAATACAAAAATTAACTGGGTGTGGTGGTGCATGCCTGTAGTCCCAGCTACTCAGGAGCCTGAGGCAGGAGAATCGCTGGAACTGGGGAGGCGGAGGTTGCAGTGAGCTGAGATCATGCCACTGTACTCCAGCCTGGGCAACAGAGTGAAGCCCCATCTCAAAAGAAAAAAAAAAATTCTCTTTCCTTTATATATTACCCAGTCTTGGATATGTCTTTCTCAGCAGTGTGAGAACAGACTAAGACACCAGGTTATTGTGCATGGGAAAGAACCTGCCAATGGGCTGCCATAGTGAACAATTATGGAGCACTCATCCAGCACCGTTCTTCCCTCCTGGGAACTGTCAGGCCCATCTAGATGGCTACCCAGGGACCACTGCTTTTACACAATCCTGCCCTCAGTCATAATCCGTCCAGGTGTGGATCCCTTTCAAAGATGGGTCAGTAAAACCTTTCCTTACTATTTTTTTCTTATTTGAACTTGGAAACAAGTCATTCTTTTGTTTTTGCTTTTTAAGAAACAAGAGTCTTGCTGAACCCAAGTGAGTTCAGTGGCACAATCATAGCTCATTGCTGCCTTGACTTCCTGTGCTCAAGGCATCCTCCTGCCTCAGCCTCCCAAGTAGCTGGCACTACAGGCATGTGTCACCACAGCCACCTAATTAAAAAAATTTTTTTCTGTAAAGTCTTACTATGTTGCCCAGGCTGGTCTCAAACTTCTGGGCTCAAGTGATCCTCCTGCCTATCTCCCAGTTCCCTGGGATTACAGGTGTGGACCACCACACCTGGCCCAAGTCATTCTTTTTTGAATGGTGAACGCTATAAATATGAAGTTCAGGAACTGTCTGCAGGCATATTCTCCATCATGAAGAAAAGAAAGGTGCTCTTCAGTGAAGAAAGCAGATATCTATTAGGATTTAAGTCCCTAGTTCCAGTTATCCTTGAGACATCCTTGCTTTTTTTGCAAATTAGTTGTTCAGCCCCTATTAGATTTTATTACCCAACACATTCTTCTTTATGTTTAATCTAGTTCAAGTTGGATTTCTGTCACTTCCAAACAAAGGAATCGCAATTAAAAAATCAGTACAAGGTGTGGAGTGATGCACATGGCAGAACCTAAACCATGGACCTGGCCCTGTTGATGCTGAGGACAGCATACAGTGAGAGTCCCTCCAGCCTGAGTCGGGAAGTGAGCAGTTCTTGTTAGGTGGCAACCGAAGCAGCCAGGGAAACCACTGCATGCTGTGTTTTAGAACAACCTCCCCTGTCCCTGCCCCGTGGTTGCAGCTTCAGAGGATTCAGGGGGAACATGGCAAAATATTGGAGCACATTGTCTATAGCTGGCAACCCCAGGAAGATGCTTCCAGGGAGGGACAAGCACAGGACAAGCAGTATGACGATCTGTAGCTCTGGTGGGGCCTCCTCTGCCTGGGGCCCGCAATCCCAGGCGGCTGCAGGGGAATAATCATTTGCTTTGCAGACTGGCTGCAGGCAGGTTCTGTGCACACCCCAAAGTGAATGGGTTGATTAGGAAAGGGGGAATGCCTGGTAGATGAAATGGGAATATCTGGGGTGATCTAGAGGAATTAATGACCTGTGACTCTTCCAGTCCCCGCTTGGCACCCTGGCCTGACAGTAAGGGTCAACATTTCTTTTTCTTTTTTTGGCATCTGGCACCTGAAACCACTTCTAAGTTAGGGAAATTCCCCATCTAATAGATGCCAGATACTTGTCTTCTGAACTTCCCTCACAACCAGGGTGTGGTGTAGACATTTGGTCTTGTCTTAGCCAATCCTGTGCACAGATCACAGACTAAGTTAAGAAATCTATAGCTAAGGAAGTGAGGATTCAGAGACCCTACAAACTCCCTCCAGGGACAATGGGGTTGTAGTAAGACCTCGTTCTAGAGGGAGCAGAGACCCTACAGAGCTTGCTCTTGGCAGCAGGAAGGGGCAGTGGTGGTAGCATTGTCCTCCTGGAGAAAACCCTGCAGCTTAATTTGGAGCATTGTTCTGGTTTCATGTGTGGCTTTCTATCTGGTTCTCTTGTTGTTCCTGTAATTCTCCGAGATACCTAATATCTTTTATGCAGTTAATACATTTTTTTTGGTTAAATAAGATGGTGTTGGGTTTTGTTGCTTGTAACTAATGACTCTAATATATAAATTGGTGCTAGATGGACTGAAGGCATCAGACTCTCAGAGAAATAGCTGGAATCTAGGAATGGTTGTGGTGTCTGATGGGGACGAAAGGCAATGAAAATCCAGAGATAGGGTGGCACTTAGTGGCAAATTAGCTCATCCGTTTATTACTAGCGGTTATCTGGAATGAAGTGTTCATTGAGAACACAGACTTGGGGGACTGTCCAACGTGAGTCTGAAGGGAATGAGGTACTAATGGATTGGGAGGTGGTGTAGACAGCTGAAAGTGAGAAGGAAAGAAACAAATGCAAAGTTTGCTGTCACTCCATCCTCTGTGAGAACTAGAGCATTGTTTGGAAGAGGGACATGCTGGGGTGCTTACATATGGAAGAATTTGGATGGCTGAGAGCTCTGAGCTTCTACGAGCTAGGGCTAGGTTGGGTACACCTAAGGGAAAATCCAAAATAACAATGGTATAAACAAAATAATATATTCTTTCTTCTCACTCAGAATGAATCTGTGGGTAGGGAGTCCAGTGCTGGTGTGGCTATTCCAAGGGCGTTAGGGCCTTCCACTCCTTCCTTCTTTCTGTTTTCTCTTCCTAGAGTGTGGTTTCTATCCTCAGGCTTACTTAATGTTCTAAGATAGCTGTTGGAGTTCCAACCATCACATCCACATTCTAGGAAGCCAGATGAGGGAGAACGCAAGCAAAAGTACACCTCTCAGTGAGACGTCTCCCTGTAAGGAAACTTCTTAGATGCTCTGTGCAACACTTCCGTTTACTTTGTATTTAGCTGTATGAGCACATCAAACTGAAAGGGAGACTAGAAGAAGGCATGAGTTTTAACTGGGCACATTAGTATCCCAAATAAAATAGGGTCTTCATTGCTGAGGAATAAGGAGGGAATGCCTATCAGGCAGGGAAGTAACCCATTCCTCTGTAACAATTACCCCACAACTTACTAGTGTAAAACAATACACATTTATAATGTAATAATTTCTGTGCATCAGGAATCTCAGAGCAGCTTACTTGAGTTCCCTGCTTCAGGGTCTTTTCCAAGGCTACAATCAAGATGTCAGATCTGCTGTCTCAAATGAGGGTATGGCTTAGACCAGGTCTGCTTCTAAGCTCACGCACATAGCTCTTTTCAGGGCTCAGTACCTCAAGAGCAATTGGACTGAAGGACTCTGTTTCTTATCAGATGTTGGCCAGAGGTCAACATCTTTTAGAACATGGTTCTTTGCACTATGGACCTCCCATCAGCACAAGCATGTTAGAAGGGTCAGAGGGAATGTCAGCAAGACACAGGCAGCCTTTTGTAACCTAATATTGGTAATCACATCCCATCACTTTTGCCATATTCAGTTCCTTAGAAGTAAATTACTAGCCAGGTACAACAGCTTACATCTATAATCCCAGCACTTTGGGAGGCTGAGGCAGGAGGATAATTTGAGCTCAGGAGTTTGAGGTCCTGAGCAACATAGCAAAACCTCCTCTCAACAAAATGTATAAAAATTAGGGTGGTGTGCGGTGGCTCATGCCTGTAATCCCAGCACTTTGGGAGGCCAAGGCGGGTGGATCACAAGGTCAGGAGTTTGAGACTAGCCTGACGAACATGATGAAACCCATCTCTACTAAAAATACAAAAATTAGCCGGGCATGGTGGTACTCATCTGTAATCCCAGCTACTCAGGAGGCTGAGGCAGGAGAATTGCTTGAACCCAGGAGGTAGAGGTTTCAGTAAGCTGAGATCACGCCACTGCACTCCAGCCTGGGGGACAGAGGGAGGCTCTGTCTCAAAAAATAAATAAATAAATAATAAAATAAAATAAAATAAGCCGGCATGGTGGTGTGCACCTGTAGTCCTGGCTATGCAGGAAGCTGGGGCAGGAGGACTGCTTGAGCCCAGCAGTTTGAGGCTGCTAGTGAGCTATGATCACACTATTGCAACCCAGCCTGGGTGCACTTACCAAAGAGTCTGGATGCCATGTGTCAGTTCTAACAGCTGGGGGTTGTAATAACCTATAAGTTCTAGTAACTTATACTTATTTATTTAGAAACAGAGTCTCATTCTGTCACCCAGGCTGGAGTGCAGTGGTCTGACCTAGGCTCACTGCAACCTCTGCCTCCCAGGTTCAAGTGATTTTCTTTCCTCAGCCTCCCAAATAGTAGCTGGGATTACAGGCGTGCACCACCACATCTGACTATTTTTTTTTTTTTTTTTGTATTTTTAGTAGAGATGGGGTTTCACCATGTTGGCTGGGCTGGCCTTGAATTCCTGGCCTTAAGATACCCCTCGCCTTGGCCTCCCAAAGTACTGGGATTACAGGCGTGAGCCCCCATGCCTGGCCTAATAAGTTTTTTTAAAAGGATGATTTAATTGTTTTCTGGAACTTATAATAACATTTTATTATTTCCTTTATCACATACTCATCCATCTATTCTTCTATCTGTGAACCATTGTATTTTTTAATGCATTTCAGAGCGCGTTGCAGACATCCATATGCTTGGCCTCTAAATACTCCAGTGTGCTTATTATTATGTTGAAAAATGGTTGGCTGTGAGAAAGTGTTAGACCTTTTTCCAAAGGGTTGTGCCATGTTGCACTTCCACCAATAATCTATGTGAATTCTTGTTTCATATCCTCTTCAACATTAAATAGTGTCAGGTTTTTTTATTTTTTTATTTTTTTTATTTTTATTTTTTATTTTTATTTTTTGAGATGGAGTCTCGCTCTGTGGCTGGAGTGCAGTGGCACGATCTCGGCTCACTGCAACCTCTGCCTCCCGGGTTCAAGCAATTCTCCTGCCTCAGCCTCCTGAGTAGCTGGGATTACAGGTGTGTGCCACCACACCTGGCTAATTTTTGTATTTTTAGTAGAGATGAGGTTTCACCATGTTGGTCAGGCTGGTCTTGAACTGCTGACCTCGTGATCCACCCGCCTTGGCCTCCCAAAGTGCTGGGATTATAGGAGTGAGCCACCATGCCTGGCTGTGTCAGTATTTTTAATTTTATTCATTCTTATGGATATATAGTAGATTTAATTGCTTTTTCAGTTGGTTGACTGAAACCTGGATTCCATGATGAAGTTAAATGAAATTGAGATGCCAATAATTCTTTGGTAAAATGTGGAATAAGGAATCCAAAGAATCAAGGAGACAGGAATTTGGTGTGGGTTTATAAGCGTGACCCATTCACTCCTAGCTCTGTCCACTGGGAGGGCACAGGAGACATTCTTTTCACCAAGGCATTGAGAAACGTATTTGTGAGAGAGTGATGGTGTCTTCAGAAAGTGCTGTAATACCAGCTTCTGTAGCTCGGGGATATTGGGGGAAGACACTACAGATGAAACACTCTCCTCTCCCCTCCTATTTTCTCCCCTCCCCTCCCCTTTCCTCTCCTCCCCTTCCTTCTCCCTTCCCTTCCCTTCCTTCTCCCTTCCTTTCCCTTCCCTTCCTTCTCCCTTCCCTTCCCTTCCCTTCCCTCCTTCTCCCTTCCCTCTTTCTCCTTTCCCTTCCCTCCCCTCCCCTCCCCTCCTTTCTCTTCCTCTTCCCTATTCCTCCCTTTCTTTCTCTTCAGACAGGGCTTCACCATGTTGGCCAGCCTGGTATAGAACTCCTGACCTCAAGTGATCTGCCCGCCTCAGCCTCCCAAAGCTCTGGGATTACAGGTGTGAGCTATCGTGCCCGGTCTCCCTATATATTCCTTATAGGCTTCCCCAGAAAGGCCCGTAGTCATTTTCCAGGATAACTGTTGTGGGTTTAATTGTGTCTCCCTCAAAAGAAAATGTTGAAGTTCTGGTCCCCTGTACTTGTGAAACAGGTCATCTTATGGAAACAGTTGTTTGCAGATGCAATCAGGTTAAGGTGACGTCATACCGGTTTAGCCCTAATCCAATGACGATCTCCTTATAAGAAGCTTTTTAAAAAAACCTTATAAGAAGGGAGAAATTTGGACACAGCAAGAACTGCATGTGAAGATAAAGAATAAATTTCAGTTGTTTCAGGCTAGTGAGTGTGTAGTATTTTGTCATGGTGGCCCTAGGAATCAGAGGCAGTAACTGTGCCCTTTGGCATGCTGGACACTGGCTCTAATGCTAGCCTTTGGACCTGTAGTCAGCAGTGAGTTGTCACTCAGAGTGAATGAGGGCTTATGGGGTCAAGTGATAAATGGACTTTTGATTTTTTTTGAGACAGGGTCTTGCTATGTTGCCCAGGGTAGAGTGCAGTGGCATGATCATAACCTACTACAGCCTCGAACTCCTGTACTCAAGCCATCCAGCCTCCGGATTAGCTGGAACTACAGGCGTGTGCCACCATGGCTGGCTACTTTTTTTTTCTTTTTTAATTTTTGTAAAGACAAAAATTACCTGTTGCCTAGGCTGCTCTTGAACTCCTGGGCTCAAGTGATTCTCCTGCCTTGGCCTCCTGAAGTGCTGGGATTACAGGTGTGAGCCACTGCGCCCAGCTGCAACTTTTGATTTTAGTCTACCTTATTGTCACCCCAGTTCTTAAGCCCATTTCCCCATGGTTTCTTCAGTTCCTGAGTGTATCGTTAGACTAGATATATTCAGCAAACGGCAGAATCCCCATGTTTCTCCAGTCCATGGAATGTGGCTACTATGGTTGAAAGGGCCTAGGAAAAGCACTAAGCCTTCCTCCCTATTGAAATTATAAACAAAGAACCATCATGCATTCCCAGGGGAAATGTGAGATTAGTGCAACCATCAAAGATCTGAAAATCTAGAGGTGAAAACTGTGGTTACTTATCCATTTAACTTACCTGTTTGGCTCATGCAGAAGTCAGAAGGGCCTCTGAGAATGATAGTGAATGACTGAAAGGTTAAGACAGGTGATGACTCCAGTTGCTTGTATTGCTCTTCCAGATGTGGTTTCTTCACGAGAGGAAATCAACAGCGCCTCTGCCACCCGCAATAAAGTCATTAACTTGCAAATGTTTTTTTCCTATTTCAATAAGCAAAAAAGACCAGAGGTAATTTTGTTTATCCTGGCAGGGGCAGAAGTACATTTTCACGATTTTGCTTCAAGAACTGTGTCAGCTCTCTGCCTCTGTGCCACAATTTAGTACACAGGGACTCTGAGGATCTTAAAGTCCCATAACACATTACACTAGTGAACTATGATTATGATAAAGTGCTGAGAAATCCTAAATAGCAGAAAGTACTGGGTACTCTGAATGCCTTAGTGAGTTGCTGTTGTCAGAGTTTTGGATTTAAGCCATACTAGTAGGTGCATAGTGATATCTCATTTATTGTTTTAATTTGCAATTCCCTGATGACATATAATGTTGAGCATCTTTTCATGTGTTTATTTGCTATCTGCACATATTTTTTGGTGAGGTGTCTGTTCCGATCTTTTGCTAATTTTTAAATCGGGCGATTGTTTCTTTATTGGCAAGTTTGAAGGGTTCTTGTATATTTGGGACACCAGTTCTCTTTATGTGTTTTACGAAGATTTTATCCCAGTTCGTGGCTTGTCTTCCTTCTCTCAAAAGCATCTTTTGCAGAATAGAAGCCTCTAATTTTCATAAAGTCCAACATACATTCTTTCTTTCATGAATTCTGCTTTTGGCATTGTATTAAAAAATCACCACCATCTGCATTTGTATAGTGGTAAGTAAACTTAAAAAATAGTACAATAAATAAATAAATAGAAAATTATCACCAAACCCAAGGTCAGGTAGATTTTGTCTTATGTTATCTTCTAGGAGTTTTATAGTTTTGCATTCTATTTTTAGGTCTGATCCATTTACATATATATTCTTTTTTTTTTTTTTTTTTTTAGAGAGTTTCATCTGTTGCCCAGGCTGGAGTGCAGTGGCGTGATCTTGGCTCACTGCAACCGCTACCTCCCAGGTTCAAGTGATTCTCTGCCTCAGCCTCCCGAGTAGCTGGGATTACCACACCTGGCTATTTTTGTATTTTTAGTAGAGATGGTATTTCACCCTGGGCTCAAGTGATCTGCCCACGTTGGTCTCCCACAGTGCTGGAATTAACAGAATTGAGCCACAGCACCCAACCCTGCAGGTATTATTTCTATTCCCATTTTAGGGATGAGAACAATTGAGTTGTAGAGGGGTTAGGTAATTTACATAATGTTTTAGGGCTAGGAAATGGCAGAACTTGGGATTTAATCCCAGGAAGCATGTTCTTTCAGTATGAGGAAAGATACTTCTTGATATATCAATTTTAGACTATTTATTGACTTTCTATTATGAATGTTGTTCACTCATATAACCCAAGCTCTAAGTTTTTCTCCCTCTGGTATCCCAATATGCTATATTTCACTAAGACATCATGGATTATAAGACACACCTTTATATACCACTAAGTGAGACAAAAATTACTAGAAAAGTACAATGCTTTCTTATCATTCAGAATTTTTATGTTACATTTATTGAAATAATTCTTTTAGATTTTAGATGTATAATTTGTTATATATCACTCTTATGCATGCATACAATAAAAATAAATATATAAGCAAATTAATTGGTAAAAGTATTTCTAAAACTCCTTTATATTCAGAGTCCCAGTCTTATTTTTATTGTTATATTTTTAAAATTTAAATTAAAAAAAAAATAAAATAGAGATGACTATGTTGCCCAGGCTGATATCAAACTCCTGGGCTCAAGTGATCCTGCTGCCTCACTCTCCCAAAGTGCTAGGATTACAGGCATGCGCCACCATGCCCAGCCCAGAGTCCCATTCTTTGGAATCATTTTGTAATCTCCAAGATGTTGTTGCCCATGCTTTTTTTTTTTTTTTTTTTCCTTTTGAGACAAGGTCTCGCTCTGTCACCCAGGCTGGAGTGCTGTGGCATGATCTCTGCTCACTACAACTTCTACCTCCTGGGCTTAAGCAATTCTCCTGCCTCAGCCTCCCGAGTAGCTGGGATTACAGGCACGCACCACCATGCCCAGCTAATTTTTAAATATTTTTATTAGAGACAAGATTTCACCATGTTGGCCAGGATGGTCTCGAACTCTTGACCTTAGGTGATCCACTGGCCTCAGCCTCCCAAAGTGCTGGGATTATGAGCATGAGCCACTGCGCCTAGCCCATGCTTTTAAAAACACAATATCCTACTTCATATTTTCAAGACTATTGGTGATACTCTTGAAAAAGAGATCCACTATTACCAGTGAGATTTTCTCCCAAACAACTGATATTCATTCTACAAGTTCCGATACTGGCACTTTGTTGATTTTATCATAAGGCATGCACAAAAACTTTCTAGACAATAACCAACACTCACTTTTTCTTCAAATGGTCCTTAAGTGAAAGAAAATGCTTAGGAGTGGCAGTTATTCAGCAATGCCACCAGGAATAACAACCCCACGTGGGCATGGCAGTGGCATCTCTGCCACGGCTACTTCCTGGCTGACAGTGATTCTGAGAGGGCTTTTGATTTCAGATGTTCAGATTTTGTTTTGATAACACATGTATCTTGGGGTCAATGAAAAAAACAGTAGTTGTATACCAATTTTATCAACATTTAGTTGTACTTTATGTCTTAATTAGATATGTATCATATATTTACCATGATTATTTTAACCTCTTTGTACCAGTTTTTGCTTTTCCTGGAATTAATAGTTGTCTTTTAAAAATTTTGCCTAGTTTTTTAAGTCACTATCAATATCACTCTTCTAAGGAATTATAAACCCTTGGAGATACTCTTTTCCACACAGACATATTAGGTCTTCTATCAGTCCCATTATTTTTTTCCTGGAGGCTTCTCTTCTGGAGCTTTCTGAGGTTGGCTGATTATTCCCAGTTCTTCACTTCCTCTCTGTTACAGAATGATACACCCATGCTTTTTGCCATGAACTTTGCAGTATCTCCCACTAGAGTAGGGGGAGTATATTTCCCTGCCCCACTGATGGTGAGCATGGCTCTATGACTTGCTTTGGCCCAAGAATGGTAATAGACATGAGAAGAGCAGAGGATTGAAATGTGCCTGTGTAACCTGGCTTGCTTCTTGAGCTTCTGCAGTTCACCATGACAAGTACAAGACCTGGGTAGATATTGGTTCAAGGAGGATGAGAAAACATGGGGAAAAGACCTTAAACAGGAACCTCATTCTAGAGCCAAGCCCAGCTAGGTCCAGCGGTATTGATTGAACCCTTGTCAGACGCAGAGTCATAAACGTGAATTGTCCTTGTTGTAAGCCACTGAGATCTTGAGGTTTCCTTTTACTACATAGAAAACACCGACCAATTGATATGGTTTGGCTCTGTGTGCCCACCCAAGTCTCATCTAGAACTTTAATCCCCAGGTGTCAAGGAAGGGGAGTGATTGGATTATGGGGGTGATTTTCCCCATGCCATTCTCATGATAGTGAGTGAGTCTCATGAGATCTGCTGGTTTTATAGGTAGAATTTTTTGTGCTTGCCCTCACTCCCTCCTGACGCCTTGTGAAGAAGGTGACTTGTTTCCCCTTCACTTTCTGCCATGATTGTAAGTTTCCTGAGGGCTTTCAGCCCTGCGGAACTATGAGTCAGTTAAACCACTTTCCTTTATAAATTACTCAAGTCTTTCCTTTATAAATTACCAAGTCTTGAGTATTTCTTTATAGCAGTGTGAAAACAGACTAATAAACTGATACACCTTCTGCCTTCCTGCCCCAATCTGGACTAGCAGTTGCTCTGCAGAGCTGTTGTTCTGGGATATCTCTTTGCCTGTCTTTTAGGCTGGGTCCCCCATTTACTGAATTCTGTGACTTCCTTCTTCTCAGTTTATTTCCATGTTTTGATGAAGCCCATCTTCAAAAAGTTTCCTGAGAATGGGTGCAATAGTAGGTAGGAATATTTTTTGAGATCCCAAGTATCTAAATGTGTTCGCTGTGTTGCAACATTTGATGCATAATTTGCCTAGGTGTGGATTTCTAGGTTGAAAGTAATTTTCTCTCGGAATTTTGAAGGCATTCCTATGTTGTCTTTCAACTTACTCTGTTGTTTTTGAGGAATGCATTACGATTTCCTATTCTTTGCATGTGATTTCTTGATATGGTTTGGCTCTGTGTCCCCACCCAAATCTCATCTCAAATTGTAATCCCCACATGTCAAGGGAGGGACCAGGTGAAGGTAGTTGGATCATGGGGGTGGTTTCCCCCTTGCTGGTCTTGTGATAATGAGTGAGTTCTCAGGAGATCTGGTGGTTTTATAAGTGTTTAGCAATTTCTCCTGAGTTCCTTCTCTGTCCTTCCGCCTTGTGAAGAAGGTGCATGTTTTTCCTTCCCCTTCTGCCATGATTGTAAGTTTCCTGGGGCCCCCAGCCACATGGAACTGCAAGTCCATTAAGCCTCTTTCCTTGATAAATTACCCAGTCTTGTGTAATTCTTTATAGCAGTGTGAAAATCAAGCAATACACTTCTTTTTCCTTTGCAAGTTTTTAGAATCTTCTTTATGTCCTGAGTATTCTGATACTTCCTGATGATATGGGTGGCTCAGAATCTATTTTCAACCACTGGGCATTCAGTGGATCTGAAAACTGATGTCCTTTAGAAATGAAAACATTTCTTGTGTTATTTATTTGATAATATTTCTTTGCTCACTTAATCTCTTCTTTCTTTTTGAAGCTACCTATCATGTAGATGTTGGACATTCTTACTTTTCTAACTTTATCTGTTCTCTTACATTTTCTGTTTCTTTTGGTTCTACTTCTTGGGAGATTTTCTTAAGTTTATCTTCCTTTGTTTCTGAAATGGAGTCTCACCCTGTCACCAGGTTGGAGTGCAGCAGCGCCATCTTGGCTCACTGTGACCTCTGCCTCCCAGGTTCAAGCGATTCTCCTGCCTCAGCCTCTCTAGTAGCTGACACTACAGGCATGTGCCACCACACCCAGCTAATTTTTATATTTTTAGTAGAGACACTATTTCACCATGTTACCCAGGATGGTCTCGATCTCTTGACCTTGTGATTTGCCTGCCTCAGCCTCCCAAAGTGTTGGGATTACAGGCGTGAGCCACCGCACCCGGCCCCAGTTGTTTTTATGGATTAAAAAATTTTAGCTAACATGTCTTAAAATTCTAAAAGTTGTTTGGTTCTGTGTTACTTTTTTTTTCTTTTTTTTTAAAAAGGCATATCGGACAGGTACGGTGGCTCATGCCTGTAATCCCAGTGCTTTGGAAGGCCGAGATGGGCAGATCACTTGAGGTCAGGAATTCAAGATCAGCCTAGCCAACATGGCGAAACCCCGTCTCTACTAAAAATACAAAAATTAGTCAGGTGTGGTGGCATGTGCCTGTAATCCCAAGTACTTGGGAGGCTGGAGAGGCAGGAGAATAGATTGTACCCAGGAGGCAGAGGTCACAGTGAGCCAAGATTGCACCACTGCACTCCAGCCTGGACAACAGAGCTAGACTCTGTCTTTAAAAAAAAAAAAGAAGGGCACATTGTTTTTGTTTGATGGTCATATTATTTTTTCTTTCCTCTCTTTTGATAGTATAGATTTCAGGGGAAGGTTTCCTGTGTTGTTTCTGCTTCCTGTTTGTTTTCTTTTTCCTGGTTATATTATTGGTCTTTCATGTTCAAGTTTTCCTTATGTCTGGACAGTCTCGTTTCCTTTTTTATTTAAGAGTGTGGTACCACAGTTTCTTGAGAGCTCTGCGTGTGTGTGTACTGAGTTTGTGAAATTAGTGTTACTGTATGGTAATGGGATAGAGACTCAACCATTTTGCTGGAAAATGTAAAATGTCCTTTCTATAGCTCTTTTCTCTAGGATCATTCAATGTCTTCAGACACAAATTTTCAGTGTTCTTTCCAGGAAGGAAATATGCCTGGCTGTCACTGTGCTTGGAGCTTATGCCAGAAGGGCTAGGGTATTATAGTAGGATTGTTTTCAATTCTCTGTTTTTGGCCCAGCTCTTTTGCAACCTTTTGCTGTTCCTGGGTCCCGAGCCTGGAGGCTTTCAGGGTAGGTTCATCCACAGGCTAAAGCTTCAGACTCCTGTCCCTGTGAGGAAGGCATGACCAGAATAAAGGAAGAGACATGCCAATCTTAGTGCATTTAAAAAATAAATGTTCTGGTCAGGCATGGTGGCTCATGCCTGTAATCCCAGCACTTTGGGAGGCCAAGGCAGGCAACCTACTTGAGGCTAGGAGCTTGAGACCAGCCTGGCCAACATGGTGAAACCCTGTCTCTACCAAAAATACAAAAATTATCTGGGTGTGGTGGCGCAGGCCTGTGATCCCAGCTACTTGGGAGGCTGAGGCAGGAGAACCACTTGAACCCAGGAGGCGGAGGTTGCAGTGAGCCAAGATCGCACCACTGCACTCCAGCCTGGGCAACAGAGTGAGACACTGTCTCAAAAAATAAAAATACATGTTCAATCCTTGCTCCTATTTTCAGCCCCATGTTGCATCCCACATTCTCAGAGCACCTGGTGTTTTGCATTCCTGAACTCTTCTGGGGTTCTGTGTTGTGAATTTGATTCTTTCTTTTTGACATCCCCTCTGTAGTTATTGGGTATGTAGTTGACACTACAGGTCCACCACCATGCCCAGCCAATTTTTTGTGTTTTTGTAGAGATAGGGCTTCCCCTTGTTCCCCAGGCTGGTCTTGAACTCCTGAGCTCAAGTGATCCATGCACTCTGGCCTTCCAAAATGCTAGGATTACAGGCATAAGCCACTGTACCTGGCCTTAGATAAGATTTTTAATAATATTCCTGGAGCTATTTCACTATTGGCACATGCAGATTCATCTTGTTCTCTTTTATTGGCCGTATAGGACTCCATCATATGGATGCATCATACCATATTTTAATGGACATGTTTGTTTTGAAACAGTATCTTGAGAGCACTAGGAAAATGGCAATTTAAAAGATTCCCTCTAGTAAATTCTTTTTGTCAAATAAACAATTACTTTGGGGTAATGAATACTTTTCCATTAGTTTTTCAGGTTTGGACACTTGTATTTTAATATATCAAACTTTCTTCAAGTTATCCCACCTAGAAATGACAGATGACTACATATATAATTAGGTGAGATTAGGTGAGAGTCTCAGTGAGGAAGTGAGAAAAACTTGGGAATCTTTTAGTTTCAAGAAAGAGAAACTATACCTGAGGGGATGTTCCCGCTAAAGGAAAAAGAAAACTTAATTTTAGAGATACTCTGCTGTTTTGCAGGACCTAACAGCGGATGGGTTTTAGGGAAAACTGGGACCATGGACCCAGACACCACTGGTATTCTCTGATGTTGCTATAAAGTTGCTATAAACATTCAGGTTTTTGTGTGGACATAAGTTTTCAACATATTTGGGTAAAATACCAAGGAGCAGAACTGAGGGATCAAATGGCAAAAAGTATGTTTAGTTTTGTAAACAACTGCCAACTGTCTTCCAAAGCTGCTACATCACTTTAGCTCTGCTCCTGCCTGCACTCCAGTCCACTGGACTCTGCTCTTTCCCCCTCAGCAGGTAAGTTTCCTCCACTATTCTGGCCCTTGGAGAAGACAACTTGGTTATGGACGGCTCCAGACCTGTACATCCTAGTTAGGCACTCAAAACAGAGACTTGTGGCTGTTTCTCAGTTCTACTTTTAAAATTTCTGGAGGGGAGGGAAGTCTTATTTGTCCTAGTGGGTCAGGTTGTCACATCAGAACCAATGAAATGTATCTAGATGTATCCAGAGAGCCGTTTCATAGCTGCTAACATGGCAGCAGCAGCCTTGATAGGTCTTTGGGTTGCAGGAATGGGTTGGGAGAGAGTGTTGGAATAAGAAGGAGTGTTAAGCTCACTGTCACTTAGGAGTCTGCTGTTACAGAATCTTCTAATTCTTTGGTGGAAGCTTCCTGGAAGGGAGAAGTTACAGGGGTGCCATCATTCAAAGAAAATTCAAGCCGTTTGTGAAGTTTTTATAACTACCGTGACAAGGGTCCCTTGGGTTACGGAGAAGAGACCCTCCACAAATGAAGATGCCTTTACAAGTTTGGAGCGCTTACCCTTCTCTAGGCTTCCAAAGCTATGTGATCCTTCCCAGCAAAATTGGAAAGCAGTCGGCTTGCAGGTGGCGGTGGCTTAGAGCTTCCTTTCAACCATTTATGGAGTAGGTCTTCATTCCTTGATGTAAACCCAGGCATCCCTCTGGTATCACATTCCACCTTCCTGAAGAACTTCTTTAACATTTCTTGCAATGCAGGTCTGATGAATTCTGTCACTTGAGTTTGTCTGAAAAAGTATTTTTCTGTCATTTTTGAAATATTTCCATTGGGTGTAGTATTCTGAACTGATGGGGTTTTTCTTTTTAGCACTTGAAGTATGACCTTCTATTCTCTTCTAGCTTGCATAATTTCTGGTGAGAAGTATGCTTTGTTCTTCTCAATGTAATATGCCTTTTCTCTGTCTGCTTTCAAGATATTCTCTTTATCTTTGAATTTTGGAAGTTTGAGTCTGATGGGTCTAGGCATGTGTGGTGGTTTAAAAATATGTTTAAAAATATTTTTAATGTATATCTCTATCTCTATAGCCTTTAAAAGGTGAAGCTTAAAGGACAGGTGCGGTGGCTCATGCTTGTAATCCCAGCACTTTGGGAGGCCGTGGTGGGTGGATCACCCGAGGTCAGGAGTTTGAAACCGGCCTGACCAACATGGTGAAAGCTCACTCTACTAAAACTACAAAATTAGCCTGGCATGGTGACGCATGCCTGTAATCCCAGCTACTTGGGAGGCTGAGGCAAGAGAGTTGCTTGAATCCAGGAGATGGAGCTTGCAGTGAGCCAAGATCACGCCACTACATTCCAACCTGTGCAACGAGAGCAAAACTCTGTCTAAAGAAGAAAAAAAAAGTGAAGCTTAATTCTCCTTCCCTTGCAGTTTTGGGATTTCTATTGTAATAAATGCAGTATGGTGGGAATGGTGGTGTGCGCTGATGCTCAGGGCGCTTGTGGCTTCTGCCTGCCTCTCCCTTAGATTGTTCTGGGGGTACCAATTGCCATGTTTTAAGGACTTTAAGCTGATATGTTTTAGTCATCAGGAAATTATACTTGTTTTATACAATTAATTGTCTAAGAAATGCTAAATAGATAGATACTGCAATGGGAAGAAACAAAGATAAAAACCCAAATCATGAGATGATGCCATGGAGACTTACTGATTTGCTCTTCCTGCAAGTACGCGATAAGCATCGATTGTGTGTCTGAGTGTGCCCAGGTAAGCCCCAGAAATCAGGCAGAGGGAGGAAGACCCTAAAACAGTTCTGCAACTTTAACCTGTCAAAATATGAGCCATAAGTTTTGGATACAGTTCTATTTTTTTGCCTACATTTTAAAAAGAAGCTCCATTACATTGTGGTTGATTTGGCTGGGTGTGGTGGCTCACGCCTATATCTAGATGTATCCAGCACTTTGGGAGGCCGAGATGGGTGGATCGCCTGAGGTGGGGAGCTCGAGACCAGCTTGACCAACATGGAGAAACACTGTCTCTACTAAAAATATAAAAAATTAGCTGAGTGTGGTGGCGCATGCCTGTAATCCTAGCTACTCAGGAGGCTGAGGCAGGAGAATCGCTTGAACCTGGGAGGCAGAGGTTGCAGAGAACTGACATTGCACTATTACACTCCAGCCTGGGCAACAAGAGCCAAACTCCATCTCAAAAAAGAATGTGGTTCATTTAACTTTTAAAATTAATTGACATTTTTTTTTAGAGTAGCTTTAGAGTAGCAAAACGGAGTGGCAGGTATACAGAGTTCCCATACCCTGCTCTCCTCCCCTAGTAACACCCTCGTCCAACAAAGCCTCCACTTTCAACATTAGCATCAGATTGGAATATTTGGTACAACCAAAGCCCCAATATTGACACATATGTCATAATCCACCAAAGTCCATAGTTTACGTTAAAGTTCACTGTGTTGTGCATTCTGTAGGTTTTGATAAATGCGTAACATATACCCACACTTACAATATCATACAGATAATTTCACTGCCCTAAAAATCTCCTGTGCTCCACCTATCCATCTCTCTCTCCACTTAAGTGTCTAGAAATCACTTCTGTTTTTACTGTCTCTATAGTTCTGTCTTTTCCAGAATGTCATATTGTTGGAATTATACAGTATATAGGCTTTTCAGAATGACTTCTTTCACTTAGTGATAAGAATTTAAAGTTTCTCTATGTCTTTTTATGGCTTAACAGCTCATTTCTTTTCAGCATTAAATAATATTCCACTGTCTGGATGTACCAGAGTTTCTTTATCCACTTACCTATTGAAGGACTTTTTAATTTCTTTCCAATTTTGACAATTATGAATAAAGCTGCTACAAACATCCATGTGTAGGTGTTTCAGTGCACTTAAGTTGTCAGCATAGTTGGGTAAACACAAAGGAGCTCAGGTGTAGGATCATATGGTAAAAGTATGTTTGGTTTTGTAAACTGCTGTCTTCCAAAGTGACTGTGTCCTTTTGCATTCCTCCAGCAATGAATGAGAGTTCCTGTTCTCCCACCTCCTTGCCAGTATTTGGTGTTGTCAGTGTTTTGAATTTTTGCCATTCTAAAGTGTAGTGGTATCTCTTTTTTTTTTTTTTTTTTTTTTT
>NW_016107394.1:2149290-2155623 GCF_001604975.1 Cebus imitator
TTTTTTGAGATGGAGTCTCACTTTGTCACCTAGGGCTTGATCTTGGCTCACTGCAACCTCTGCCTCCTGGGTTCAAGCGATTCTCCTGCCTCAGCCTTCTGAGTAGCTGGGACTACAGGCACCTACCACCACGCTTGCCTGATTTTTGTATTTTTAGTCGAGACAGGATTTCACCATATTGGTCAGGCTGGTCTCGAACTCTTGACCTTGTGATCCACCCAACTTGGCCTCCCAAAGTGCTGAGGTTACAGGCAGGCATGGGCCATCTTGCTGCCCTCATTGTTTTAATTTGCAATTCCCTAATGACAAAGGATGTGGAGGATCTTTTCATATGCTTATTTGCCATCTGTGTATATCTTCTTTGGTGAGGTGTCTGTTCAGATCATTTACCCATTGTTTAATCTGGTTGTTTTCTTACTGTTTGGTTGTAAGCATATATTTTGAATACCATTCCTGTATCGCATATGTCTTTTGTAAAATTTTCTCACAGCCTGTGACTTCTTTTCTCATTCTCTTGACATTTAACTTTGATATATTAAAAAGACATTTTTGAAAGGATATATTTCCTTATTTTTAAAACTGAGGTATAATTTTTTAGATACAAAACATTGAGATATAATTCACATCATAAAATTTACTCTCTGGGACGGGACTGGTGGCTCACACCTATAATCCCAGCCCTTCGGGAGGCCGAGGTGGGTGGATCACTTAAGTCAGGAGTTTGAGACCAGCTTGGCCAATATGGTGAAACGCTGTCTCTACTAAAAATACAAAAATTAGCCAGCTATGGTGGTGCATGCCTATAATCCGAGCTACTTAGCGGGCCTGAGGCAGGAGAATTGCTTGAACCCACAATGCAGAAGTTACAGTGAGTTGAGATTGTACCACTGCATTCCAGCCTGGGCAAGAGAGCAAGACTCCATCTCCAAAAAAAAAAAAAAAAAAAAAAAAAAATCATCCTTCAAAGTGTACAATACAGGAGTTGCACAAAATTGTGCAAACATCACCACTACGTAATTCTAGAACATTTCATGACACCAAAACAAAACCCCAAGCCCATTATCTGTCATTTCTATTCCCCTTTCCTACCACCTGGCAACTGCTACCCTACTTTCAGTCTCTCTGAATTGGCCTATCTGGACATTTTCATATAAATGGAATCATTTACTATGTGGTATTTTGTAACTGGATTCTTTCATTTTGCATATTTCAAGGTTCATACATGTTGTAGTATAAATCAATACTTCATTCTTTTTATGGCTGAATAATATTCTATGTGTATGTATGGATATGCCATATTTTATCCATCCAGTCATTAGTTTGATGAATATTTGGGTTTCTACTTTTTCATTATTATAAGAAATGTTGCTTTGTACATTTGTGTATAAGTTTTTGTGTGGCTGTGTTTTCATGTCTCTTAGGTATGAGCTAGGAGCAAAATTGCTGGGTTATATGGAAACTCTATGTTTAACCTTTTGAGTGACTATTAGACTCTTTTCCAAAGTGGCCTCCTAATTTTACCTTCCTACCAGTAGTGTATGAGAGTTCCAATTTCTCCAAATCCTGAGGTCAGGAGTTCGAGACCAGCCTGGCCAACATGGGGAAACTCCGTCTCTGTTTTTTTAAATGAAAAAAAAAAAAAAAAATTAAAAGAAAGAAAGTGTCCTTTAAGTGCAAAAGTTTTCATTTTCTTTCTTTAAAAAAAAAAAAAAACAAAACAACAGAGTCTCACTCTGTCACCCAGGCTGGAGAGCAGTGGCGCATCTCTACTCACTGCAACCTCCGCCTCCTGGGTTCTAATGATTCTCCTGCTTCAGCTTCCTGAGTAGCTGGGATTACAGATGCCTGCCATCACATCCAACTAATTTTTAGTAGAGATGGGGTTTTCCCATGTTGGCCAGGGTGGTCTCAAGCTCCTGGCCTCAGGTGATCTGCCTATCTCAGCCTCCCAAAGTGCTAGGATTACAGGCATGAGCCACCACGCCAAGCCAAAACTTTTCAATTTGGATGAAGTTCCATTTATTTTTTCTTGTTGTGTTTTAGTGTCAGATCTAAGAAACCTAATCCAAAAAAAAAAAAAAAAAAAGTGGTAAAATATACAAAATTCACAATTTTGACCATTTTAAAGTGTATAATTCAAAAATATTTAGTACATTCACAATGTTATGCAACTATCACCAATATCTAGTTCCAGAACATTTCATCACCCAAAAGAAACCCCTACACTGGTTAAGCAGTTACTCCATTCCTCTCTTTTCCCATCCTGGCAACCACTAATCTATTTTATGTCTGTATGTATTTTCATATTCTGGACATTTCATATAAATAAAAGAATACAATAGGTGGCCTTTTATGTCTGGCTTATTTCCCTTAGCATAATGTTTTCAAGGTTCATCCATGTAGCAGGTATCAGTACTTCATCCCTTTCTATGGCTGAATCATATTAATGATATGGATGCACCACATTTTGTTCATCTGCTCATCAGTTGATGGGCATTAGGGTTGCTTCTATCTTTTGACTATTGCAAATAGAAAAAGAAAAAAAACATGCAGAAGTTTTTGTTTGAACATCTGAGTGTCTCTTAGGTATAACCTAGGAGTAGAATTGCTGGGTCATGTAGAAACTCTGTTTAATCTTTTGAGTGACCAATAGACTCTTTTCCAAAGTGGCTGAATCATTTTACACTCCTAGCAACAATAAATGAGGGTTCACATTTTTCCATATCCTTGTCAACACTTATTTCGTTACATTTTGTTTTGCCTTATAGTCATCCTAGTGGGTGAGAGTAGTATCACTGTCATTTTGTATTTCTCTAATGACTAATGATGATACTGATGATATTGAGTATCTTTTCATGTACTCATTGGCCTTTTGTACATTTTTTTAAAGAGATTACAACTATATCTTCTTCTATGAGTTTTATTATATTTTAACTCTTATTCTAAAGAGTTATTTAATTTTGAGTGGAGTGAGGGGTAACGAGATGGCGACTGAGATGGTGGAGCTCCATAAGCTGAAGCTTGCTGAACTAAAGCAAGAATGTCTTGCTCGTGGTTTGGAGACCAAGGGCATAAAGAAAGATCTTATCCAAAGACTCCAGGCATATCTTGAAGAACATGCTGAAGAGGAGGCAAATGAAGAAGATGTACTGGGAGATGAAACAGAGGAAGAAGAAACAAAGCCTATAGAGCTCCCTGTCAAAGAGGAAGAACCCCCTGAAAAAACTGTTGATGTGGCAGCAGAAAAGAAAGTGGTGAAAATTACATCTGAAATACCACAGACTGAGAGAATGCAGAAGAGGGCCGAACAAGCCAATGCACCTGTGAGCTTGGAGAGTAAGAAAGCTGCCCGGGCAGCTACGTTTGGGATTTCTTCAGTTCCAACAAAAGGTCTATCATCTGAAAACAAACCTATGGTTAACTTGGACAAGCTGAAGGAAAGAGCTCAAAGATCTGGTTTGAATGTCTCTTCAATCTCCAGAAAGTCTGAAGATGATGAGAAACTGAAAAAGAGGAAGGAACGATTTGGGATTGTCACAAGTTCAGCTGGAACTGGAACCACAGAAGATACAGAGGCAAAGAAGAGGAAAAGAGCAGAGCGCTTTGGGATGGCCTGATGAAAAGTTCTTGTTACTTTCTGTTCTCCAGTGTTTTCCATTTCTCCGATTCTTCTTGGTCACATACACACCTAAATGCACAGCCATGTGCCTACGTCCTGCCTCGCAATGAGGGAGCATGTACCCCAGGTACATCCGTGAACTGCAGCAGCAGTTTGACTTATTGCTGTTTCAGCTTTAAGGTTGTTGTGTTTGTTTTTGATTATGTTGCTTGTTAATAAAAAAAAAAAAAAGAGTTATTTAATTTTTGTGTATGGTGTGGGGTAGGAGTCCAATTAATTTTTTTGTATGTGGATATCCAGTTGTCTCAACATCATTTGCTATTCTTTCCACATTATGTTTCATAATTTTTCATTGAGTGTTGGACATCATGTGTAGAACAGTGCAGACTGTAATAAATAACATTTATGCCTAGAAATGAGCATGTCTCTCCTTTTGATAGGCTGTTTGCGTGGGTAATTGAGGTAATTTAGTCCAGATTTGATCTGGGTTTACGTTTTGTTGTTACTATGGTTACCTTCAGCGTACTATCAGCTTCAAATTCCTAACCATAACCTTATGGTTAGGGTGGAGGCGAGGTTGGTACACTTTATCAATTTTTTTTATTTTTTTTTTAAAATTAGCTATTCAGAGAATATATCAATTTTTTATCTTTCAAAATTGATTAATTTTCCTCCTCTCTTGACTCTTTCTATTCTTTTTGTCCTTGTGGGTAATTATTTTCCACATTAAAAAATTGTGATAAAATATACATAAAATTTGCCATCCTAACCATCTTTAAGTGTATAGTACAACAGTATTAAATATACTTCATATGTTGTGCAACTACCGCCATCATCCATCTTCATAATTCTTTTCATCTTGCAAAATGGAAATTCTATACCCATTAAACAGTAGCTCCCCATTCCTTCCTCCCCACAGACTCTGGAAACCACCATTCTACCTTCAGTCTCTGTGTTCTTAACAATTCTATATACCTCATATAAGTGAGATCATACAATATTAGTCTTTTTTGTTAATTTCTGTGTATGTGTGTGAGACAGGGTTTCACTGTGTTGCATGAGCTGGAGTGTGGTGGTGTGATCATGGCTCCCTGCAACTTCAACCTCCCAGGCTCAAACGACCCTTCTACCTCCGCCTCCCTTGTAGCTGCACCACAGGCAAATGTTACCATACTCAGCTAATTTTCTTCATTTTTTTGTAGAGAATGGGTCTTGTTATATTGCCCAGGCTGGTCTTGAACTTCTGGGCCTCAGCAATCCTTCCACCTCAGCCTCCCAAAGTGCTGGGATTACAGATGTGAGCCACTATGCCTGGCCAACATTTGTCTTTTCGTGACTGGCTTATTTCACTTCGCATAATGTTCTCAAGGTTCATCCATATTGTAGCACATGTTAGAATTCCCTTCCTTTTTCTTCATTGAATATTCCATTGTATGTATAGAATACATTTTGCTTATAAGTTCATCTGTTGATGGACACTTGTGTTGCTTCCATGTTTTAGCTATTGTGAATAATGCTGTTCTGAATATGCGTGTAGGTATACAAAGATCTCTTTGGGACTCTGCTTTCAATTCTTTTGGTTATACACCCAGAAGTGAAAGTGCTGGATTATATGGTAATTCCACAGGTAATTGTTTTAGGAACTTTCATATTGTTTTCCACAGTGGCTGTACCATTTTACATTCCCACCAACAGTGCACAAGCGTTCCAATTTCTCCAAACCCTCATCAACACTTGTTATTTTCTGATTTTTTAAAATAGTAACTATTCTAATGGGTCTGAAGTGGTGTCTCATTGTAGTTTTATTCACATTTCCCTAATGATTACTGATGTTTAGTGTTTTTGTGCTTATTGGCCATTTATATATATTCTCTGGAAAAATATCTATTCAAATCCTTTGCCCATTTTAAAATTATTTTTTATTGAAAAAATTGAGACAGAGTCTCACTCTGTCACCCAGGCTGAAGTGTGGTGGCATGATCTCCGTTCACTGCAACCTTCACCTTCTGGGATCAAACAATCCTTCCACCACAACCTCTCAAGGAGCTGGGACCACAGGCATGCCCCACCACACCCAGCTAATTTTTTTTTTTTTTTGTATTTTTGCTAGAGGTGGGGTTTTGGTCTGTTGTCCAACTTGGTTTCGAACTCTTGGTCTCAAGCAATCCGACTACCTCCGCCTCTCAAAGTGCTGGGCTTACAGGCATGAACCACAGTGCCCAGCCCTTTGCTTTTTTTTTTTGAGACAGAGTCCTGCTCTATAGCCTAGGCTGGAGTACAGTGGCACAATCTCAGCTCACTGCAACCTCCACCTCCCAGGTTCAAGCAATTCTCTTGCCTCAGCCTCCTGAGTTTCTGGGATTACCAGCACATGCCACCATGCCCGGCTTTTTTTGTGTGTGTATTTTTATTAGAGACGGGGCTTCACCATATTGGTCAGGCTGGTCTCGAAATCCTGACCTCAGGTGATCCACCCACCTTGGCCTCCCAAAGTGTCAAGATTAAAGGCATGAGCCACCGTGCCCAGCCCCATTTTAAAATCAAGTTGTTTTGTTTTTTTCACTGTTGACATTTAGGAGTTCTCTATATAATACGGACATTAATTTCTTATCATATGTATAATTTGCAAATATTTTCTCCCATTCTATGTGATGCCTTTTTACTCTCTTCATAGTGTCTTTCATCGCACAAATTTTTTTTCCTTTTTTTTTTTT
>NW_016107394.1:2155634-2195027 GCF_001604975.1 Cebus imitator
CGGCCAGGCTGGTCTTGAACTCCTGACCTCAGGTGATCCACCCCTCAGCCTCCCAAAGTGCTAGGATTACAGGTGTGAGCCACCGCGCCCAGCTTCATTGCACAAATTTAAAAAATTTTAATGAGGCCCAATTTATTTATTTTTTGTTGCCTGTGCCTTTGGTGTCATTTCTAAGAAATCACTGTCAAATTCACAGTTGTAAAGATTAGCCCTATATTTTCTTTTAGCATTTTATACTTTTAGGTCTTACATTTAGGTCTTTGATCCATTTTGAGTTGATTTTTGTATATGGTTAGATAAGGGCCCAAATTTATTCTTTTACATGTGGATATCATACTATTTGATTACTATAGCTTGTAATAAGTTTTGCAGTCAGGAAGTAGGAGTCTTCCAGTTTTGTTCTCCTTTTTTAACACTATTTTGGCTATTTTCAGGGTCCCTTGAAGTTCCATATGAATTTTAGGATAGGTTTTTCTAATTCTGCAAAAAGTATCATTGGGATTTTGATAGGGATTGCACTGAATCTGTAGATTGCTATAGAAACACTGATAAATTCTTGTATGTTGAACAATCCTTGCATTCCAGAAATAAATCCTACTTGGTCATGGTGTATAATCCTTTTAATATGCTGCTAAATTTGGTTTGCTAGTGTTTTGTTGCGGATTTTTTGCATCAGTGCTCATAAAGGATATTGGGTTGTAGTTTTCTTTTCTTGTAGTGCCTTTGTCTGGCTTTGGTATCAGGGTTATGCTGGCCTCATAGAAAGTGTTCTCTCCTTTTTGATATTTTTTTCTTTTTTTGAAAAGTTTGAGAACGATTGGTGTTCTTTAAATGTTTGACAGAATTCAGCAGTGAAAACACCAGTTCCAGAGCTTTTATTTCTCAGGAGACTTTATTACTGGTTCAATCTCCTTACTAATTATAGGGTTATTCAGATTTTCTATTTCTTTGTGATTTAGTCTTAGGTTTTGTGTTTCTAAAAATTTATCAGTTTCATCCAGGTTATCTGATTTGTTGGCATGCAATTGTTTATCACACTCCCTTATAATCCTTTTTATTTCTGTAGAATCATTTGTAATGCCCTTGCTTTCATTTCTGATCTTAGTAATTTGACTCTTCTCTTTTGCTTAGTCCATCTAGCTAAAGGTTTGTCAATTTATTGATCTTTTTAAAGAATCTTGTTTCATTGATTTTCTCTGTTGTTTTTCTATTCTCATATTATTTATTTCTCTTCTAATCTTTATGATATCCTTCCTTCTATTGGCTTTAGGTTTAGTTTGTTTTTGTCTTTCTAGTTCCCTAAATTGCAGTTAGGTTGTTGATTTGAGATCTTCTTTTTTTAATGTAAGCATTTACAGCAATACATTTCTTCCTTAGCACTGCTTTTACTGCATTCCGTAAGTTTTGGTGAGATGCATAAATACTCACAGGTCATTATCATGTATCTGTAAGTATTTTCTAATTTCTCTTGTGATTTCAATTGCTCAATTTCATAATTTTTGCAGTTTTACTACTGTTATTGATCTAATTTATCTTGCGCTGTAAGAGAAAATACTTTGTATGATAGTTATCTTTTAAAATCTATTGAGACAATTTGTGGCCCAACATATAGTCTATCCTGAAAAATGTTCCATGTACACTTGATAAGAATGTCTACGCTGTTGTTGTTGAGCACAGCGTTCTGTATATGCCCATTATCTCTAGTTGGCTTATTGTGTTGTTTAAATTCTGTATTTCCTTACTTATCTTCTTTCTGGTTCTTCTAATACTCAGAGTAGGGTATTGAAGACTCCAACTATTATTGTAGAACTTTCTATTACTCCCTTTAGTTCTGCCAGTTTTTGTTTAATGTATTTTGATGATCTTCATTAGGTATGTAAATTTTCATAATTGTTGTATCTTTCTTCCTGTATTAAACCTTGTATTTATAATAGTCTTAGCTGGGCCCAGTGGCTCATGCCTGTAATCCCAACAGTTTGGGAGGCCAAGGAAGGAGGATAGCTTGAGCCCAGGAGTTTGAGAACAGCCTGGGCAACATAGTGAGACCTCATCTCTACAAATAATTAAAAATGTTTGCTGGGAATGGTGGTGCATGACTGTGGTCCCAGCTACTTGGGAGGCTGAAATAGGAGGATTGCTTGAGCCCAGGTGGTTGAGACTGTAGTGAGCTGTGATCAAGTCATTGCACTCCAGCCTAGGCCACAGAGTAAGACCCTGTCTCCAAAAATAATTATATAATGTTCTTTTCTCTTGTAATTTTTAAAAAAAGGTCTTTAAAAAATTGAAGTGTATATTATCTGATGTTGGTATAAGCATTCCTGCTCTCTTTTGGTTACTATTTGCATAGAATATGTTTTTTTCCATCCTTCACTTTCAATCTATTTGTCTCTTTGGATCTAAAGTGAGTGCCTTGTAGACAGCATACTGTTGGATTATGTTTTTAAATCAATTCTGACAATCTTTGCCTTTTGATTGGAGAGTTTAATCCATTTACATTTACAGTTGGCTGGGAGTGGTGGCTCACACCATTAATCCCAACACTTTGGGAGGTTGAGGCAGGCAGATTACCTGAGGTCAGGAGTTCGAGACCAGCCCTGCCAACATGGTAAAACCCCATCTCTACTAAAAATACAAAAAAATTACCTGGATATGGTGGCACACGCCTGTAATCCCAGCTATTTGGGAGGCTGAGTCATGAGAATTGCTTCACTTGAACCTGTGAGGTGGAGGTTGTAGTGAGCCAAGACTGTCCCACTGCACTCCAGCCTGAGTGACAGAATGAGACCCTGTCTAAAAAATAATAATAATAATAAAAAAAATAAGAAGAAGTAATTACTAATAAGAAGGGACTGACTTTCAATGTTTTGCTATTTGTTTTCTATATGCCTTATGGCTTTTTTGACCCTCATTTTTTTCTATTACTTTTGTGTTTATTAATTTATCTGTATTTTGTTTTGTGTTTATCTTTTGTAGTGAAACATTTAAATTAATTTCTCATTTCCTTTTGGATATATTCTATAGCTATGTTCTTTGTGATTACTATGGGGATTATATTTAACACCCTAAAGTTATAATACTATATTTTGAATTTATACCTGCTTAACGTCAATAACATACAAAAACTCTGCTCTTTTAACAATCCACCCTCAACCCTTTTGGTTATTGATGTCATAAAATTACATCTTTATATACTGTGTGCCCCAAAACAAATAATTCTTTGAGATGCATTAGTCTCTTAAATTATGTAGAAAACATAATGTGGAGTTAACATTGAACATTTTTTAAAAAAATAGGGTCGGTCTCATTCTACCTAGGCTGGAGTGCAGTGGTATAATAGTTCACTGTAACATCAAACTTCTGGGGTCAAGTGATCCTTCTGCTTCAGCATCTTGAGTAGCTGGGACTATGTGTGCACTGGCTAATTTTTATTTTTATTTTTTAAGAGATAGGATCTTACTATGTTGCCCAGGCTGGCCTTGAACTCCCTGGCCTTACGCAATCCTCCCACCTCAGCCTCCCAGAGTGCTGAGATTACAGGCATAAGCCACTACACTGAGACTTACTCTTGAGCATTTCTTTCAGGGCAAGTTTAGTGGCAATGAACTCCCTTCATTTTTGTTTATCTGGGAAGATTTTAATTTCTCCCTCACTTTTGAAGGAAAGTTTTGGTGGGTATAGAATGTTTGGTTGACTTTTTTTTTTTTCTTTTAGCACTTTGAACATATCAGTCTACTACCACTGGGCTCCGAAGTTTTTGATGAAAAACCTGTAGATAGTCTCATTAAGGATCCTTTGCATGTGATGAGTTGCTTCTCTCTTGCTGTCTTCAAGATTCTTTGTCTTTCAAAAGTGTGATTATAATATGTCTCAGTGTGGATGCCTTTGAGTTCATCTTACTTGGAGTTTCTTCGAGCTTCTTAAATATTTATATTCATGTCTTTCATCAAATCTGGGAAGATTTCAGCCATTATTTCTTCAAATATTCTCTCTGCTCCTTTCTCCCTTTTCCTTCTGGGACTCCCACAAGGTATATGTTGGTCAGTTTGATGATGACCCAGAAGTCTCTTAGGCCCTGTTCACTCTTCTTCAACCTTTTTTCTGTTCCTGACTTGATAGTTTTCATTGTCCTGTCTTCAAGTTCACTGATTCTTTTACCTGTTCAAATCTGCCTTTGAAAGTCTTTAGCAAAAATTTCATTTTAGCTATACTTTTGAGCTCCAGAATTGTTTGTTTCTTTTTGGTTTCTCTCTCTTTATTGATATTTAAATTTTATTCATACATCATTTTCTTGACTCTCCATGTCTTCCTTTGGTTCTTCAGGCATCCTTAAGATAGCTCTTTTAAAGACTTTGCTTAGTAGGTCTCCCATCAGGTCTTTTTCAGGGACAGTTTCTGTGGATTTTTTTTTCCTTTGAATAGGTCATGATTGCTTGTTTTGTTTTGTTTTTGTATGCCCTATAATTTTTTTTTTTTGTTGTTAAAAACTGGACGTTTGAATCTAATAATGTGGTAACTCTGGAAATAAAATTTCTTTCCCTTTCACAGGGTTTGCTTTTTTTGTTGTTGTTTTATTGTTGTGAGCTGTCTCTGCCAAGGATCAGCCTGAAGTATAAACTTAAGGTCTTCTTAGGCCTTTACTAAGTCTGCATCTTCTCTAAGACATTATGATCACCTTCTAATTAATTTTTCCTGTATATGCAACTGCTTTTGAATATCCTAGTCTTAAATGTCTGGCTCCCAACAGGAAATAAAAGAGAAAAATGAAGAGGGAGGGAAGGGTGCAAGCACATTAATCCTAGAAGTCACTTCAACCAAAGGGATTTATTACTATGGGAGGAGGTGTAAGAACAATGGTCTCTGCCTCTTTTTCTTTGCCCCTGTGATCAGAAATACCAATCGGGGCACAGATCCCAAGTATTTGAAAGACAGGGTCCTTTTGCCCTTCTTGGCTCTTGCAAACTGCATTCAAGCTGCTCTGGAAACATGTGCACAGCTGCCTGTCATGGGGCTGGAAGGTGAGGGATAGATAGTTGTTACTATGCTAAGAGTTGAAATTGAACAAAATTAATCACAGTTTATCATCTAAGCTTTCCCTTGGAAGTTGCAGGACTTCAACAGGCTTCAGAGCTCCAAAATAGTTACACCAGACAAATTCTGCCACTGTAATTGTCTGGGTGGGGAGACAGATTCCTGGTGCTTCCTACTCTGCCATCTTCCTAGAATCCTCTGAGTATTTATCTTTTAAAACATTATTTTACTCTTTCATGTGTGTGTGTCTGCAGGTGTCTAAGGTGGGGATCATACTATATAGTACTTAATATGCTGTACTTTTTCCTTTTTTCCTTCCTTTCTCTCTCTTTGTCCTAGTATTTTATGTACATTGTGTTGGTTAACTTCTCAATTTTGCTCACTGGTTAAAATATATCTAAATAGGGTTATGAAAGAACCAGAGGAAGAATGCTTATCACAGACATCCTTGATATGGAACAAGTTGTAGCAACTGATGAGACTCTGCTACGTGTATCTTTGTAAGAAAATTGCTCCGTGCAAGGGATAGGTGGCATTATGTAGTGTGAAGTTTTTCTTGAAAATACAGGTTTGGGAAGATCTATATTGCTGTTGGGTTAAATCTGAAGATTCTGAGAATATATGTAAGAGAGAGATTATAATGATGGACCCTGAGATTTAAGTGGACTTGGAGAAAGAGGGATCAGATGGGCAATAAGAAGGGTTGGGGGTTAATGAACTAGACATATCAATAGGGTTACAGAATCACACAGAGAATGTACTCCAGTTCATATAAGTGAACTGAAGATGAAATATATTGGCTAGAGAGGGATAGGGGCTTCGGAGGAAGTTCAATTACTTTTGATGAAATTTAGAGTGTGACCATAACATAGGTTATTGAGGTGGGCAGGGGCAGAAAAAAGGACTACTAAATGTGAGGAGAGCAGGGCATTAGATAGGTCATTCATGGAAGGCTGAAGCCACCAACAATGATGGCGTGTGCTGGGGAAGAGAGAAAGTAACACAGGTACTAAAATCTTCCCTGTGAGACAGTGATGGGGAGATCAGTAGGCAGGACAATTAGAGACAGGCTGGTATAGTCAAGTGATGAATTCAAAAGAGCTAAGAGGAAAGATGAGAACTAATTGAGGAGGAGCAGTGGAGGCTCACTTCCTGACAACGAAGGCAGCCTCTGCCTACGAGGGCTACAGGGTAAGCAGAATCTTAGGGGACAGCCAGAGTAAGCCATGTCTTTAGGGGACAGTTAAGGTGAAGAAGTGAAGCAAATATTTCAACAAGAAGGTGCATATAGAAAAGAATCTACCGATTTTAGAAAGGAAGTGCTGGAGGACAGTGGAAAGGCTGGAAAGGGAAGCAGTGTGTGATGATGTGGTGGAAGATGACCACCGAGGTTAGGGTCAGATTTCTTGTGATTACTATGACAAATCTGTGGGGGATGGCAGTATTAGACTTGAAGGCTCTTAAAAGGATGGTAGGCTAGTGGTTTCAGGAATGTTGAGGCTGCATTCCTTATCTCTACAACCCATCATGACTCTGGAGGGTCACACTGGTGACTGCCCTCCCCCACCAACCATTCCATATTCTTCTTGTCCTGTGTCACTGCCTTAGACCACTATGGTTCTCTGTCCAGTGGATGAGCCAAATCTTCCTTCTTTAAGAATATGAGTCCTTAATACTCCTGGTATCTAATATCCAAGTCAATTAGGACCACAACACTAGAAAAAACTGTAGATATACAGAAAACATAAAAATTAATCTGAGAAAAATCAGAATGAAGCCTCTTTTTCAAACATACCTATTATTTTTTCTTACTGTCCTTTCTTGCCTTATGGTTTTCAGTCTTCTCTCCATGTGTTTAAGCATTTTAAACATATTTTAAATTCAGATTTTTTTTTTATATTACTGACACTTCTTGGAACCAATTTCTCCCACTGGTTGCATCTGCAGACTTTTCTTCTTGATGATTTGTTTCCTTTTTCATTGGGTAAGTTTTCCCTGTAAGGTCATTTTCAGCAGGATTTTGTTTTCCACAGCTTTCTTTGTGATAACTGGATTATGGCAATAGCCTTACAGTACAGTTCTGTGCTTTTTCTATGGGATTCTTTAGGTTTCATTGGTCCAGGATCAGCTTTTTGTTAGTTTTTCAGCTTGATATTTCAGTAACACTTGGGTATTCTGAATTTGGACCACTTAGAAAGAGCAAAAGTGTGAATTTTTTCCTAGCTGACTCTTTCTATTTACATTTCTGCATAATGGTAGACTTACTTGCATTCCCTTTTGAGTCCCGGGTCAATGATTAGTGTTTGTCTAGTCCTCATTTCACACACAGAAGGTCTTTTGAGACTCGCATCTCACTGTTGAAGCCCTAGTACCCAGCCATTAGGCTTATATCTGGTTTCAAGTCTCTATGAACTCATTGGTCTCCACTTTCACTCACTCTCTACATTTTAGGTTCCATTCATTTCTGGCACCTAGAGACTTCCTTTTTTTTTTCTTTTTGAGACAGAGTCTTACTCTGTCACCCAGGCTGGAGTACAGTGGTGTGATCCTGGCTCACTGCAATGTCTGCCTCCTGGTTCAAGCAATTCTCCTGCCTCAGCCTCCTGAATAGCTGGGATTACAGATACATACCACCACACTCGGCTAATTTTTGTATTTTTAGTAGAGACAGGGTTTCACCATGTTGGCCAGGCTGGTCTTGAACTCCTGACCTCAGGTGATCTGCCTGCCTCAGCCTCCCAAAGTGCTAGGATTACAGGCGTGAGCCATGGCACATGGCTGGAATGTCCCAATCTTGGTTTCAAGTCTAGTTGTGTATTAAACTTTTTGTTTTATTACATATATTAAATATTTCTATTTGAGGTAGAAGAGAGTTTGCCTGCAATCACTCTATCTGTTGTATATTCGTCATAAGTCATCCAAAATCATTCCACATAATGCAAACAGAGGGTCTTTTAAAACACATATGGTGCTGCGAAAACTGGCTAGCCATATGCAGAAAGCTGAAACTGGATCCTTTCCTCACACCTTATACAACAATTAACTCCAGATGGATTAAAGATTTAAACATAAGACCTAACACCATAAAAACCAAAGAAGAAAACCTAGGCAATATCATTTAGGACATAGGTATGGGCAAGGACTTCATGACTAAAACACCAAAAGCAATGTCAACAAAAGCCAAAATAGACAAATGGGATCTAATTAAACTAAAGAGCTTCTGCACAACAAAATAAATTATCATTAAACTGGCAACCAACAAAATGGAAAGCATTTTTCCAATTTACCTATCTGAGAATGGGCTAATATCCAGAATCTACAAAGAACTTAAACAAATTTACAAGAAAAAAACAACCCCATCAAAAAGTGGGCAAAGGATATGAACAGACACTTCTCAACAGAAGACATTTATGCAGGCAACAAACATATGAAAAAAAGCTCATCATCACTGCTCATTAGAGAAATGCAAATCAAAACCACAATGAGATACCATCTCACACCAGTTAGAATGGTGATCATTAAAAAATCAGGAGGTAGCCGGGCGCGGTGGCTCAAGCCTGTAATCCCAGCACTTTGGGAGGCCGAGGCGGGTGGATCACGAGGTCAAGAGATCGAGACCATCCTGGTCAGCACGGTGAAACCCCGTCTCTACTAAAAACACAAAAAATTAGCTGGGCATGGTGGCGCGTGCCTGTAATCCCAGCTACTCAGGAGGCTGAGGCAGAAGAATTGCCTGAACCCAGGAGGCGGAGGTTGCGGTGAGCCGAGATTGCGCCATTGCACTCCAGCCTGGGTAACAAGAGCGAAACTCCGTCCCAAGGGAAAAAAAAAAAAAAAAAATCAGGAGATAACAGATGCTGGAGAGGATGTGGAGAAACAGAAATGCTTTTAGACTGTTTGTGGGAGTGTAAATTAGTTCAACCATTGTGGAAGACAGTGTGGCGATTCCTCAGGGATCTAGAACTAGAAATACCATTTGACCCAGCAATCCCATTATTGGATATATACCCAAAGGATTATAAATCGTTCTATTATAAAGACACAGGCACACATATGTTTATTTCGGCACTGTTCACAATAGCAAAGACTTGGAACCAGCCCAAATGCCCATGAATGACAGACTGGATAAAGAAAATGTGGCACATATATACCATGGAATACTATGCAGCCATATGGATAAAGCTGGAAACAAACCATCATTCTCAGCAAACGGACACGAGAACAAAAAACCAAACACCGCAAGTTCTCACTCATAAGTGGGTGTTGAACAATGAGAACACATGGACACAGGGAAGGGAACATCACACACCAGGGCCTGTTCCGGAGTCGGGGCCGGGGAAGGGATAGCAGGGGGTGGGGGGATAGGACAGGGACAGCATTAGGAGAAATACCTAATGTAGATGACGGGGTGATGGGTGCAGCAAACCACCATGGCACGTGTATACCTATGTAACAAACCTGCATGTTCTGCACATGTACCCCAGAACTTAAAAGTACAACAAAAACAAAAACAAAACAACCACAAATCTGATCATTTCGTTCCCTTAGCATGGCATTCAAGGCACTTTGAAATCAGGAACCTTGCCTCTGTAGCTTCATTTTCTACCAATTTCCTCTCTTCTCCAACTCATATTCCAGCCACAGGCAATAACCCTTCTTTTTCCTTTCTACACCCTAAATTGCATTTAGGGTGTGTGTTAATGGTAAATTTACATTTTCCCTAATCTTTGCATACTGTCAAGATGGGATTGCAAAAGTAGTAATGTCTGTTTCCTGAGAGCCTAGACCCAGAAAACAGCAGCTCCATTTATCATCACCTCTGGACATAGTAGTGCAATATGACCTTAACTTTATTCAATTAAAAGTGCTGTCAATTAGATTTGTATTAAATTAGTTATCAGGTTTGTATTAAATTATATCTTAAGATTGTTGTATATTTTATTATTAAATCGCCCTTTCTAAAATTTGGTATGTTTTTTCATTTGTCAGATCTTATTTTTATCAATATGGTTGTCTTGTTAAATTTATTATGAACAGGTAATACAATATGGTTTTCTTGTTAAATTTGGTTTAAATTATGGTTTTGTTAAATTTATTAAATTTATTTTGAACAGGTAATAGATTAATATGGTTCAAAACATACTGAAAAGTATTTAAAATAACATAGCAATGTTTCCCTTCCATTGCTCTCCCTGAATTGCCAATTCTGCTCCCTTACAGAAGTAGGTTATGTGTATATGAGCAAATACATGTACCTACTTGCTGCAATTGTAAATGAAATGTTTTTCTTTTGTTACTGTTTCTAGTTGATTATTGCTAGAATATAGAAAAACAATTGATTTTTGTGTAGTTATCTTTTATTCAGATACCCAATTTTCTTATTAATGCTAATGGGCTTTTACTATAGCCTACCCCCACCCCCTCATTTTTAGACAGGGTCTCGCTCTGTTGCTCAGGCTGGAGTGCAGTGGCATGATCTCATCTCACAGCAATCTCTGCCTCCTGAGTTCAAGTGAGATTCCCACCTCAGCCTCCAGAGTAGCTGAGATTACAGGTGCATGCCACCACATCCAGCTAATTTTTTGCTGAGATGGGGTTTCACCATGTTTCTCAGGCTGGTCTTGAATTCCTGGGCTCAACCGATCCACCTGGCTTGGCCCCTCAGTGTTGGGATTACAGGTGTGAGCTACTGCACCTTTTTTTTTGGAGATAGGGTGGCAGCCTGGAATGCAGTGGCATGATCATAGCTCACTATAACCTCAAACTCTTAATCTTTCCACCTCAGCCTCAGGTACCTGGGAATACAGGCATGCACTATCATGCCTGGCCTGAAATAACTTTAAACTTACAGAAAAGTCACAAAAATAATACAAAGAATTCATGTACATCCTTCCCTCAGATTTCCCAAATGTTAACATTTGCTCGTTTGTTTCTGAGACAGTCTCCCTCTATCACCCAGGCTGGGTGCAGTGGCGTGATGTAGGCTTACTGTAACCTCTGTCTCAAGGTTCAAGGAATTCTTGTGCCTCAGCTTCCCCAATAGCTGGGATTATAGGCATGTGCCACCATGCCTCGCTAATTTTTGTATTTTTAGTAAAGAGGGGTTTCACTATGTTAGCCAGGCTGGTCTCAAACTCTTGACCTAGGTGACATACTTGCCTAGGCCTCCCAAAGTGTTGGAATTACAGCTGTGAGCCACTGCACCTGGCCAACACCTTACTTTTTGCTTTATCATTCCGTGTGTGTGTGTGTGTGTGTGTGTGTGTGTGTGTGTGTGTATGTATGTATGTAGGTTTCTGAAATACTGGCAAATCAAATTAGAGGTTTACCTTTAACTTCTAAATACTTATATTTTCTAAAAACAAGGACGTTCTCTTCCATAATCATAATTATCAAAATAAGAAAATTTAAAATACTATCACTTTAGACATTTAAATAACATTTAAGTTCTTGATGTAATAAATTAATAAATTTCCTGACACTGAGCCTTGTATTACTAAAATAAAGCTTATGTAATCAGAGTGTACAATTCAACTTGATTTTATTTGGAATTTTTGCATCTGTGGTCATAGGTGAGATTAGGCTGTAGCATTCTTTCTGGCATTTTACTGGGTTTGAGTACAATGGCAGCTTAGATAATAGTTACAACTCATCTATTTTGGGGGTTGAGTGATTAGCTACAGGAGTGTGTTTACTTTGTAATCATTCACCGAGCTGCATACTTGTGATCTGTACAATTTCCCATATGTTTTTAAATTAAAAACACGAACTTTTATTTTTTGTTTTTGGGACAGGGTCTCACTCTGTCACCCAGGCTGGAGTGCAGTGGTGCAATCTTCGTTTGCTGCAACCTGGGCTTCCTGGACTTAAACAGTCTTCCCCACCTCAGCCTCCCAAGTAGCTGTGACTGCAGGCATGCACCACCACACCTGGATAATTTTGGTTATTTTTAGTAGATGTGGGGTCTTGCCATGTTGCCCAGGCTGGTCTCAAACTCCTGGGCTCAAGTGATCTGCCCACCTTGGCCTCCCAAAGTGCTAGGATTACAGGTGTGAGCCACAACACCTGGCCAACAATCTTTTCAAGGATAAAATTTTATGTATTTTTCACCCTGTCTTACAGTGCTGAAAAAAGGTAAAATTTTAATCACCTTTCCAATTGCTTCTTGGGTAATCCATTGGCCTATTAAAACTATGTCTAGGATCAGTGTTTGCTGGGAAATTATCCATTTGCTCTGATTTCAGATTTGTTTCCATAGAGTTCTACTATTATTCTCAATTCCTTTATGTGGTTATGTCTAACTTCTCATTCCTAATTTTGTTCTTTTTTGGCTCCTTTTACCTTTTACCAGGCTCAGGATGTTTTATCTATTTTATTGGTGCTTTCAAAGAATTGCTTTTTAATTTATTCTTTTTTTTCTACTGTGTTAACTTTAGCTTTTATCTTTATTGGTTCATTTTCTTTCTTTCTTTTTTTTTTAATGGTTTAAATGTGTTTTTTTCCTATATTTCCCTTTCTTCTTTTACTATACTGCGGAATTTCCCTAAATTTAAAAATCACTACACACCTTTGAGTTTTTCCTTTTGGATAATAAATGTGTTGCACTTTCATTTCCAAGTCTGGTCTCATATATTCTAGGATCTTTAATAAGGAATCTGGGGCTGGGTGCAGTGGTTCATGCCTATAATCTTGGCATTTTGGGAGGCCAAGGCAGGTGGATCACTTGAGACCAGGAATTTGGGACTAGGTTGGCAAACATGGTAAAACCCCATCTCTACTAAAAGTACAATAACAACAACAAAAATTAGGTGGGAGTGGTGGCGCATGCCAGTAGTCCCAGCTACTCAGGAGGCCGAGGCATGAGAACCACTGGAGCCAGAGGTGGAAGCTGCAGTGAGCCGACATGGCACAACCACACTCCAGCATAGGTAACAGAACAAGGCTCTGTTTTAAACAAAAAAAAGAAAGAAATATGGGTCTTACCTTGCTGCATTTTCTCAGAGCTCCAATCCTGGTGGGTCCCATTGCCTGGCCACAATGACATGACAGATAAAAACATGCTGAGCAAATGAACAATACTTTTCTGTTCCAGGGCCAACTGAGATCTGCGCTTGCTGCAGATCCCATCCACACACCCAAATATTCCTGGAGCATTTGTCATGTGCGAGCACTGTGGCAGGTTCTATGAATGGCTGAACAGTTGGGGTATCCGCCCTCTTCGAGCTTACATTCTAGTGATGAAGACTTAGAACAGGTAGCACAGTGAGCTGAGCATTGCCTAGGATGCCGTGGAAAAGATATGGGCCATCACCACCTAGGAGGTCTGGCAGAGAATCTCTGAAAGAAGTGGTTCTTAATTAGGTTCCTTAGACTAAGGTTCTACCGTCTCCTTATTCTGTTCTCAAGAAGGTGGCTATTTGGTTTTCTTGCATAAAAGTGATCTGATTAAAGAGGAAAAAAAAAATAATCAAAAAAAAATAATTAAAAAAAAGAAAAAAAAAGTGATCTGATTTTGAGTTATCTGCCTAGAGTTCCTGGCCACAGTTAACTGAACCAACAGACTGAGAGCCAGGCGACATCTATCTAGTAGGAATACTGCACACAGGATGGTCACTGGATGACTTAACTAGAGCCTCTATGGGAAGTCTAAATATCAAAAAGAAAGAAAGTAGCAGAAACAGAGATAGCAGGAAAAAAAGCAGAAAAGAATAGTAAGGTTATAAAAATGGCAGTCACAAACCCTAGAGTACTGGATTAAAAACATATCTAAACTCATGGTTTTTATTTATTTATTTATTTATTTTTTAATTTAATTTTTTTTAAAGATGGGGTTTCACCATGATGGCCAGGCTGCTCTTGAACTCCTGACCTCAGGTGATCCACCCACCTTGGTCTTCTAAAATGCTAGGATTACAGGCATGAGCCACAGCGCCAGGCTGATTTTTATTTATTTTTAAAAATATGAGACAGGGTCTTGCAGTGGTACAGTCACAGTTCATTACAGCCTTGACATCCTGAACTCAAACGATCCTCCTGCCTAAGCCTCCTAAGTAGCTAGGACTACAGAAATGCGCCACCATGCCTGGTTAATTTTTTTTTTTTTTTTTTTTTTCAAATTTTTGGAGGATGAGGTCTTGGAATGATGCCCAGGCTGGTCTTGAACTCCTGGGCTCAAGTGATCCTCCCACCTTGGCCTCCCAAAATGCTGAGATTATAGTCATGAGCCACCATACCTGGCTCATGGTTTTTAATAATATACAGATGGACAGACAGAATAATAAATTCAAGTGTGTGTATTTGCATGTTTTAACATACATACATATGTTTTCCAGCTCTGTGGGTTGAGGCGGTCTATAAGCAATGACATTTGGGCAATGAGACTCTAGCCAGGAATATATACTGTGTCCAGACTTTGTTTCAAGTGGTACCAAGAAACTACTTGGTTTCTAAGTTCCTTTTTTCTCGAATAAAAGGAACTGGGAGCTTCTTAGAGAAATGACAGATGTCAGGGCTGAGATAGGGAAAACAGGAGTAAGCCTGAAACATCTTGTGGTGCCAGAAAATGCTTAAAAAGTGACAGGGGCAATGCTGAAACAACACAGGTGCCAATGAGTACTCATTACTGAATGAGTTCTCACTGGCCAAATCTGAGCCGATTTGAGCAACAAAATAAACTATGTTAGCATTAGATTATAACCTGTAGAATAAAACAGATACCATTCATTCATACTGATATAAACTGTCAAATAAATAAATGAGGAGAAGGGACAGCTCTTCTTTATAGTCGAATACCAATTAATAAATACAGGTAAAATAAGGAAATAAAGTCACCATTAGGCAAGCACAACATCAATATCTGTTACAAGCAAGAATCATTGATGACGAAAACGAAAATCAGCAGGCAAAATTTTAAGGCTAAATGAGACATTCACACAGCTTCAAAGTATCTCCTCAGAAGATTCTTATTAATTTCAAAGAGAAAATTCCTAATTTTACAGTGGAGAAACCTGGCACATACCACCTTAGCCATGTGATCAAAATTACCACCACCTAGGCTGCGCATGGTGGCTCACATCTGTAATCCCAGCACTTTGGGAGGCAAAGGTGGGTGGATCACCTGAGGTCAGGAGTAGAGACCAGCCTGGCCAACATGGCTAAAGCCTGTCTCTATTAAAAATACAAAAATTAGCCGGGTGTGGTGGTGGGCGCCTGTAATCCCAGCTACTTAGCAGGCTGAGGCAGGAGAATCACTTGAACCCGGGAGGTGGAGGTTGCAGTGAGCTGAGATTGCACCACTGCACTCCAGCTTGGGCAAAAGAGTGGGATTCCGTCTCAAAACCCCGAAACAAATAAAAAGTTACCACCACCCTTCGCTAGGAGGCACTAAAAAGGGCACAATATCACTTCTGCGGTTGTCTTGCCAAAAATGCAGACCCTCAATCACATCATGTAAAAACATTAGACAAACTAAAATTGGGAATATTCTATGAAATAACTGGCCTCAACTCTTCCAAAGTGGCAAGGTCATGAAAGACAAAGAAAAATGGAGAAACTGTCACAGGCTGACAGATGAAGGAAACACAACAACAAAATGCAATGCGGGATCCTGGACAAGAAGAAGGACATCAAGGGGAAAACTGGCAAAATTTGAATGTCCATAGATTAGTTAGTAGTAGTTTATCAATGTTAACTTCCTGGTTTTGTTTCTTGAGAAGTCTCACTCTGTCACCCAGGCTGGAGTGCAGTGGCATGATCTAGCTCACTGCAATCTCCAATCCCAGGTTCAAGTGATTCTCCTGCCTTAGCCTCCCAAGTAGCTGATATTACAGGCGCCTGCCACCATGCCCAGCTAATTTTTGTATTTTTAGTAGAGACGGGTTTCACCATGTTGGCCAAGCTGGTCTCAAACTCCTGATATCAGGTGATCCACTGGCCTTGGCCTCCTAAAGTGCTGGGATTACAGGCATAAGCCATCACACATGGCAATTTCCTGGTTTCGATAAACTACAGTATGGCTTTGTAAGAGGTTATCATTGGGAGAAGCTAGATGAAAAGTACATGGGAATTTTCTACTATTTCTGGTACTTTCTGTAAGTCTAAAATTATTTCTAAACAAAAAGTAAAAAACAATGAAAAGAAAAGCAGTCACTGAGGTAGGGAGCAACAGCCCCTGTGGGGTAGACAGTGATCCGAACATCTTCTGGAGCCCACACCCTAGATTCTGACTGCCTCATATCCATCATACTATTAGGACATGCTTCCATTATCCATGAGACTTTGACTCCTGGCCCCATTCTCTGCTTCTTATAAGAGACTAGCTAAGGACACTACCTGAGGGTTCCACAAAGGGCCTGCAGCAGGAAGGTGGATGGAGTCTTTATCAGTGGTGGCTACTGCAGATGGTGCCCAAGGATGCACCAAACCTTGCTGTGCCTGGCTAAGGTGGGCTTGAAACATTGGCTGGTCTGTGAAATGCCCTTGGGGGATGGTGTCCAGACCCTCTGCTTAGTGACTAACATGCAGACTGAATAAACTGCATATTTATTCCAGGTTCATTTAGAAAAGCTGTACAGACAGGGCTGAGGCCAACTACATGGCCACGTGGGCAGAGGTCAAACCTATGATCTCTCTCCCTACAGCTTCCTAATGTCTGTGATGTTAGTCTTTTGAAGGAGTCCCCACAGAGCTGAGCTTGCTTGGTTATCTGGGACTGCTGCTCCATTCGAGTAGGGGAGGGTAATGAACCAGTCAGGCCTCCTCCTAGAGGTGTCCAACACTGGCCTAGTCCCCAAGGCTGAAGAAACATGGTCTGGCCTGACCCTAGGACATGGCGTGGGGAGGAACAGTGGGCATAATACAGTAATGGAAACAGGCAAGGTTCTATGGGTCCCTTCCCTTAGAATTTTAGGGTATGGAACGAGGAGGCTACAGACTAAATTGCAGACCCATCTGCACCTGGGCCTCCGAACTCTTCCTCCACTACCAGTGAAGCCATTCTGGGGACTGAGTTGTATGAGGGCTGGCAGAGGGTGGCAGTTCACAGTCTGGTCCCTGTCTTCTTCCAGCCAGCTGTGTTATTAGCTGCCATACTTCTGAGCTTCCTGGGAACATAAGAAAGTCCAGCAACTATGGGGGATGGGGATCATTCTGAAGGAAATAAGGGACCTCCCCACCCCTTGCCTTGAAGGGGTGGAAAGGCAGCTCCTCTCCTGAAGGCTTGTTAGCAGGTTATGGGCCCACAACAAAGGGGCCAGAGTAGGGCAAAATTCCTCCTTCAGGTTTTGGGGCTGAGGTGGGGTCTTCAGGGGCTGTGAGGAGGTAAGCAGGCCTTAGGCTGGGTAGAGACGGGAAAGGCATGAGGGGAAGATAGGTGAGTCACCGTGCCACAGCCGAGGGGCTTTTATTGGATGGTGAGGGTGCATATAGGCAGGCAGGTGGCTGCTAGATGATGTTGCACACCTTTTCAGGGTGCAGTGGTGCCCGGATGTCCAGTTTTCGAGTCTTGCTGTCCTTGTCGATGATCTCCAGCCGCAGCTTGGGGAGGCGCTTCTCAGCCTGGGGTGAGGGCAGTTCTGGGCTCTTGAGCAGCTGCTTGTCTGAGTCCTCCACTGTGATGCGCAGAGTGCAGCCCCCTGGTAGCAGGTCCTGCTCATAGGCTGCTGCCAGCTGGTTCACCACACGGCGCTCTACCTGTGGGTGGGGAGGTGAAGTGGTGGTCACCGCTGCAGCCTGGACCCAGCCTGGAGGCTGGCCTCCATCACTTACTGCTAGGGCAACTCAGAGACCTCCTTTGGGCTGAGACTCAGCTTTCTCATTTGCCAACCGGTGCTAATAACAGCTAGCTTGCAGGACTGCGCTCAGTTTCTGAGGCTCCCAGCCCCATCCCATAGTCCTAGGGGGGTTCATATTTGGCTACCCTCCAGCAGGGGTTTTACTTGGTGATCATGTGTTTATGGTTATGAATGGGCACTGCTCTGGGTGTGAATAATTCCAACCAAACTGAGGGAGGCAGACTGGGTCTGGGGGGCCCAGGAAAGAGGGGTGTGGAGGCGCCTCATTTCTCAGGCTCCTGTGCTCACCTCGTGTTTGATGGAGCGGGCGCCATAGTGCACGTTGTAGCCGTCGACCAGCACGTCTGCCACCTCACGGTCCCAGAGCAGCGTGATGTTGTGTCTTTGCTTGGCCTGAGATGGGTCAGATAAAAGCGTGCCTGCATGTGGCCCACTGCTTTCCATCTCTTGCCACTCTGACCTGAGGCCAGGGCCACTGGCCCTATGCCACTGTGCTCTACCCTGTGTGTGTATGTGGGTGACCCCAGTCCAGTGTTGCAGATTTCCAGTGGCTATCCTGCCCCCACCCATGGGTAGTCCCCTCTTACTCTCTTGGCCCAGAAGTTTAGTTCCTTGTTGACGAGTTGGATGAGCTCTGAGTGGCAGAAGGGGAGGAAGTAGACGATCTCATTGATCCGTCCCAGAAACTCATCCCTCCGGAAGTGAGCCTGCATGACCAGGTTAGGGGTGGGATGAGCTCAGTGATCCAGAGGAGTTAGGAAAATTACCAGACACCAGGGGGAAGACTGGGGAAATTATGGGACTTCCAGATCTTTAGGATGGCTAAGATCACCCTCCCCCAACCTTAGGCTCCAGCAGGGACGTACCAAGAAAGACCTCTTACTTTCAGGATAGGGCGAATCACATTCTCCTTGAAGTTCTTTGAGATGGTGATCTTGTCACTTATCTGGACATCTCCTGTGGAGATGGAATCATAAACTGCTTACTCCCCACACTCAGGGACCTGTGGGGCTGTGCCTGCCCGTTGGCCTGCCCATGGAAAGCACCCTGGTCCTGCCTGCCTGTGTGGTCATGGCCAGGGTCTCAGGCTCTCTGGGATTCAGCCTGGTCTTCTCCGACCAGGCACTTTCTGAGGCCCTTGCAGCTCTCCTATGTACAAAACCTATGGTTCCTTAGGGTGAGAGTTGTGTGAGGGAGGAAGAGGAGAGTAGAGGAAGCGTCAGGATTAAGACTTGAGTCCTGACTTGGAGAAAGGGGCCTGCAGGGCTCAATCTTGAATGGAAAAGGTGACAGACACAGCTTCCTGCTGGATGTGCTCATTTTTTCCAGCACTCTCCAGGGCCCACCTACGCAGGAAGCTGACCTGGGTGAACAAGGCTGTGTCCACTGCCATAGATTTTTTGATCTGGTGTCCCCTCCTTGCACCAAAGCATCTCTATCTATTGCATGTGCATCTCCTCAGTCCCCTAAGACCCTAGGCAGCTTCTGGCCTCCCACCCTGGTGTAGCTCTGTCCATTCATGCCTGGATCCCTCTTATCACCCAACAGACTTAGGCTTTCTTAAAGTAGGGACACTGTCTCTTTTGTCTGTTTCTCCCTCAACCCCCACTACTTGGTGTCTTGCCTGGTGTCTGCTCAGTGTCAGCTAGGGACAGAGCTGCCCACCAGCACCTGCACCTGGGCCAATGGCCCCAATCCCATCCTTCCTCAGGAGATAGGCTGGTGGCCTGGCCACTGGCCCAGACTGCTCAGGTCAGCCACCATACCCAGGTTTTCGGCAATACGGTTACGGCTCATCTCCAAAGCTTCCTGCCTCAGTTGAAGCGCGTGCTGTGCGATCTCATCGCTGGCCACATTGGAGGTCATGATGAAGATGGCGTCCTTGCAATCAATGGTCTTCCCTTTTCCATCTGTCAGTCGGCCCTGGGAAGGGAAGGGAAGGATACAGTCACGAAGCTGTGAGCCTGAGCAGGCCTCAGCACTCTCAGTTCTCACCTCCTTCAGGAGGCCTTTGAGCCCTGTTTCCCTCCAGCCCCGGCAGTCAGCTGCTCCCTCCTCTCGGTTCTCTAAGCACTGGACTAGCACCTTGGCTGCTGTGCTTGCTGCCCTGGACTGCAACTGCTCTAACTACTGAGTGCCTCCGGGTAAGGCTGCACTTACTCTCTGGTATCTCCTGGGGCACCCCACTATCCCTGGTATCCAGAAGTCAGAGTTAAACACCCATCTGTGCAACCAACACATTTTTCAGAGGCTCATTCTGAGCCAGGCTCTGTGGTGGGGGTACTGGGGTGTCAATGAGCCTTCAACTTATGCTGTATTCTCCCAGTATAGAGAAGCAGTGAGATACAGGAAACAAGCAATAACCATCCAATATGTTAAGCATGATGATAAAGGGAAGCACAGGATGCTGTAGGAATTCAGAGGAGGGTACTTTACAGGGCTACTGTGAGGAACAGATGTGGTTATCTGCAAAATTCTTAGTAAACCATGCTGTAAGAATGTTCAGAGCTATTATTAGTGTAGTAGATGATAAATAATGAATTGAAACAGGACAATCTTTTATCTTTGGAGCTGCCATCTGGCCTGACAGAGAAGGATAAAAAATGAGGTTGCTTCTTTAACCACTTTAGGAAGCCAGCTTCCTTGGAATCCTCAGCTCTTTCTAGAAGGGATACAGGAGGTATCTATACTGGAGAAAGATGCACCAAAGAGAGAAAAGGAGCAAACAGCGGAGGGCAGAGACAGAAGAATGATAAAAGTACAGCATTCTGGGGCCAATCAGTTGAAGGGTACAGAGCCCCGCTTACTCAGTGAACCTCAAGGGCATGACCATACAATAGCACTTTATATCATTTATAACAAAAGCAATGACCGGGAACTCCTTGAGAGCAAGTGACAGAGTGACAATGCTGAACACAGACAGGGACTTCTACTTTCATCACAGATGCTCTGCTTAGTGCTTTCTGTGTACAATTCCATTCCTTTCTAGGTAAGTAGCTCCCTGATGCAAAGGCTGGGTCTTGTTCATCACTGTATCCCAGGACAGCATCTGATAATAGAGTAGGTGTTTGACACCTGCTTGCTGGAGGTCAGAATCTTCACATCCACCCTTGGAGGTAGGTGCAGTTAGGACCCCTACAAAGAAACTGAGGCTCAGACAGGTTCAGTACTTGTTTGAGGTTTCACAGGTAGGATACGGTAGAGGTGAGACTTGAATTGTCTGACCTCAGAGCCCATGCCCTTCCCTCTGCATCAGGCTATAGAGGTCATACCAATGGTGCTGGATGAATGAGGCCTCATGCTATTTTCTTTCCTTCAACAGAAATTTCTCAGAATTTTGCCCAATTCAGTTTGTATCCTTTGATCTTCACTGGAGAGATGCAATTGGGACAGATGCTAGGGAGGAGATCTGCCTGAGATTTCTTCTGGGGAGCAGAGAAAGCACAGTTCCCGCTAAGCCAGAAACCATGGCTCTGGGGATACGTCACTGACCTCAGCCTGTTGCCTCCTGCCTGAGCCAGGGATGCTGGGCCCTGCCTGAGCTTCAGGGTCAGCCCTTGCTTCTAAAGCCAGTGTAATGGTAAACCCAGTACTGCCCTTTAGGAGCAAAGGAGAAAGGACTGTGCATCAACTGAGCGCTTACTGCATGCTGGGTGTGCTTTCCAGCCTTGCTTTCCACTGACAGGCCTCTGAGAAACTGTTAATTCCCAAGGGGCCTGGCGATCCACGTCCTGGAGCTAGTCACTCTGTTGTCCTTGCCTTGAAGCAGGAAAAGGGGAAGCAAGGGTGCAAGCGGATGTCCTTGAGCTTTACCAGCAGCTTTTCACTCTTACCCTCTGCTTATGGGTTCTAATCCAACAGAATCCACTGAAGGCAGTTCTAGTTTTAGGCACCAGGGGTGTGTGTGTTAGAGACATGTCCAACATGTATGACAGTGTAACGCATATGACACTGTATGTGTTCCATACTCACTTTGCAGAGCTTATCCCCAAGGACTGAGTTCATGCATTGCTACACTGGCCAGAGCAATAACCCAGCAGCAATTTCATTCTAAGAGATCAAAGCTCTGCTCATAACTGGGCCTGAGGATGTGTCCCAGGTGGGTGAGGGGAGCAGGTGCAGTGCACAACTGACCCAAAGGGTGATTTTCAGTGCTCATGTCTCCTTCCTCTCAGTTTCCTGGGCAATAAAGATGTATCCCAAACAGGGAGCTGTCTGTGCCTCACCTCCCTCTAACAACCAAAGCATGCACATCCTGGGTGGGGCTTGAATGCTCACCCCAGGGTTACGGGGCTGCTCTCCCACTATTTCACATATGAATCCTTGATGGGAGGAGTGGGGGCTGGGCTCTCTGGGGACTAGTCTTTTCCTGGGACTTCTGCCCTGGGGTTACCTGTAAGTGGCCAGCATTAGTCCTGCTTTGATGAGAGCAATAGAATTCTTGCTTTTCTGGGCCCAGGCTTGGGAAAACTAGACTGGGTGGGGATGGGGGTGCTTTCCTCACAGCTCCAGTCTGGATTAGGTGCCCCTACAAGTGCTGCTTGTCCCTGGTGCAGCACTAATCACAGTGGACTGAACTGCTTTTTAGAGGCCCGTCTCCCACTCATTGGTCACACTGAGGTCAGGGCTGTGTCTGTTTTGTCAGTGTCCCCCTGCCCCACACAGTGCCTCATGAATAAAACAAATGAGCCACATTCTTTCGGTTTGCTCCTTTTTGTTTTTGAGATAGGGTCTGGCTCTGTTGCCCAGGCTGGAACACAGTGGTGCAATCTCTGCTCACTGCAACCTCCGCCTCTGAGGCTCAAGCCATCCTCCCACCTCAGCCTCCTGAGTAGTGAGGACTACAGGCACATGCCACTATACCCAGCTGGTTTTTGTATTTTTTGTACAGGCAAGGTTTCACCATGTTGCCCAAGTTGGTCTCGAACCCCTGAGCTCAAGTGATCTGCCTGCTTTGGCCTTCCAGAGTGCTGGGATTATAGGTGTGACCCACCATGTCTGCCTCGGTTTGCCTCCTACCTCTCTAGTGAGTCTGTTTTGGCTCTTCCCTGATAGGTCCCAAGGCTCTGAGTGTAGTCCTCTTTTCTCTGCACATTATACACTCCCTGGGCTGGAGACCACATCTATTCCTGTGGCTTCTGTTAACCTCTCTGGGCTGAAGGATTCCTGGACTACTATTTTCAGTCAGACCTTTCCCAAACTCCAGACCCATGAACTGCCTCTTGGCCCTGATAAACGGCCTCTTGGCCATCTCTGCGTGGATGTCCCTCAGGCATCTCACCTTCAGCATTTCCACACCCCAGTGCCTCACCTTCCTCACCAATCTGCTGCTTCCCACTGTGTTCCCCACCTCAGCTGATGGCCACAGCAGCCAACTGGCCACCTTGGCTCCTCCCTCTCTCCTCAGTCAACCTTCTAGTAAGTTTCTCCAGCCCATGGCCTTCCTAGCTCTAGCTTAGGCTCCCCAGCAGTCTCCTTGTTGGTGACCCTCTCCCTTCTCATCCTTTCTCTACATAGCTGCCCATAGCATCTCTGTAAAGTGAAAATCTGTTTCTTTCTTGCTTAAAGTCTTTCAAACACTCCTTACTCTCTACGAGAGAAATTCACACTTCTGTGCCTGGCATTTTAACTGGGCCCTGTCTACCTTACTGACCTCCTCTCTACCACTCTGTCCTTGCTTTCCCTCTGCAATCAAGTAGTACTGACCAGCTGCAGTTCCCTGAGCATGCCAGGCTGCTTCACGCCCTGCGCTTCTGCATATTAGGTGCCTACCACCAGCCCCTCCATTCTCCTCACCTAGTACTTACTAGCCCACTGAAGGTTAGCTAAACTACTGTTGGATTAAATTAGTCAATACATTTCCCCCGACTTCGTGGGCTCTGGGAATGGTTCAAGCGAACACGACAAGTACCTGTTCTCAAAGAGCATAAATCTAAGTGAACCTGGATGGCAGCTTTGGCCAATGGAACCAAGAGGATTGGAAACTATAGTAGGCTGGGGCTGGGAAAAGGGGTGACAACACAGCTGCAGGAAGGAATTCCTTCAACCCCTAAAAGGCAGTCAGTAGAATGAAGTGGCAGAGTAGGGGAGACAGGGCTTACGAGCAGGGCTGCTTCTACTTCAGTCAGCAGTTGCCTTTCGTCTTTCTGGGCCAAGAATGCCATCAGAGGTACCTCTCCAGGGATGCCAGAGATCAAACAGGCGCAATGCTCACCCTCCCTGAGCTGTCCTGTCCTGTCCCTTGAGTGCTTCACTGAGACTGACCAGGCTCTTTTGGCCCTAGCTGCATGGCAGTCATTCAGGCTGCAGGATCTAGAACTGGGCTGCCTGGGTTCGAATCCTTGATTCTCTCTTCCCAGCTGCATGATCACTACTTAATCTTACTTTGCTTCAGTTTTCACCTCTGTTCAATGGAGGCTGTAATAATAACTGTCTTTGGAGGGTTGTTTAAAGGTTTAAACTGATACACTTAAACCTCTTAAAACAGTGAATGCACATAAAATGCAAAATGCCAGCTACTACCATGTCTCCTTTCCACCTGTCTACCAGGCAGAGAGCTCCCAGAGGACATGTTTGGGTCTGGCCATAGCTGTGCACTTGAATCCCATCAAGAGGCTGGAATGGAGGCCTCAGTGTACACGGTACACATGTGAGTAACTGAGTCTGTGACCTCTGAAGGACTGGCTTCTTCTTCCTCAGCAGGAGGTTTGCCAGCAGGGAGCGGCTGAAGAGCTAGGAAGATACCAACAAAATGGGCAGGGGCAAGGAGGCTAGGCCAGGTGGGGAAGGCAGTGAGCAGCTGGTAGGAGATCGGGATCTAGGTCTTCCTGGCTTGGTACCTGATGTGCTATTCAGTCTGGAGGAGTTCCCTCCCTGTGCTCCTGTGACATGGGAAGCAAACCACCTTCCCATTTTCCCAGGGCTGCAGGAGGCTAGGTAGAAAGGTAAGCCGGACTCATGGCCTGGTGCTGGCTAATATAGCCCCTGCACGGAAGAACAGAGGCCTCAGCCCCGGTTCAGTCCTTGGCTCCTCATGCTCTTTTGATGGAGCAGGGCCCTGGAAAGGTGGAAGTCATCTTTTCCATGATCATAAGCAATCCCTTGCCTGGCTGAAGGTAAACAGTAGTATGGGGGGAGAACTGGGGCTCTGGAATCAGACATATCTGCAGCCCAATCTTGGCTCTTTACACAGCAGCTCCAGCCTTAGGCACATCTTTTATAAACTTTCTGAGCCTCGGTTTCTTTATCTGTAAAAAAATGAGACAATTTCTACCTTGCCTGGTAGGAATTTTTCTACCTACATGTGAGGATTAGTGATAATGTCTATAAAGTCTTTAGTACAGTCTAGTACATAGAAGGTACTGGATAGAAGTGAGTTCTTCTCTCCATTCAGAACTTAACCTTACCAGCACGGGAACTGAACTGTCTGTGAGAACCCTCAGATTCTCAGAAGAGAAAGGCCCATGAACCAGAGTATCAGCATCTCACCATTAACAGCAACAATGTTAGCATTTTAAAGAATTGCAGGAGACAGCGTTTGGCACACAGGGAGGAACAAAAGCTGTCCGAGGCAGAAGGATTCTTGGGGCTTCTCTGATTCAGCCTCCTTGTTTGTCACATGAGGTCTCTGATGCCTAGAGATGGGCAGTGACTTGCCAAGGCCACAAAGCCAGTCAGGAGCAGAGCTGGAACTAAAAATTCATGTCTCTCTCTCATGGCACCTCTGCCATACCATGTCTCTCTAGAAGGTGGCCCTAGCTACACAATTTCAACTCTTAGGCAGGGCTGGTCTTCCCTTGAGGACCCTGGTGCAGAGGGGCTAAGCTGCATCTGCTGGATGAATGAACGTACGCATGTGGAAGCAGGAAGCCAAGGGAAGACCAGCTAGCCTCTGGGCCCTTGCTTTCTGCTGTTCAGCCCCCCATATTTCCAGGTGTCCCCCTGCTCCATCCTGGCCCAAGGTGACTCTCACCTCATCAAACAGCTGCAGCATGATGGTGAGCACATCTGGATGGGCCTTGTCTACTTCATCAAAGAGCACCACGGCATTGGGGCACTGCCTCAACTTCTTGGTCAGCTGGCCACCCTCCTCATGGCCAACGTAGCCTGGTGGGGACCCGATAAACTTGGCCACCTGGTGGAAGGAAGGAAACATGCTAGGAAGGCCTTTCTGTGCAAGTTTTCAACATGGGGCATGCATGGGAAGATGACTTTATACACTGTTAAGACTGCCTGTTTCAACAAAGACAATTGGCTGTCCCTCTCCTGGTGTGGCAGATAGATCTTTTCAATGTTTATTCTTCAGAGCAAATCCTATGTGAAGCAGATCAGTGACCCTGCTATACACCTGTGCTCCCAATGACAAATCCCAAGGCTGCTGGAATGATCTGAGGCCCAAAGGCCCAAATGACAAGTCATGAAATACCCAGGCAGTCGTGCTGAGAAACCATGCTTCAACCAAGGACTGTCACTCACCTCGTGTCGCTCCTGGAACTCGGACATGTCTAGCCTGATGAAGCCCTGTGTGGAAACAAGCAAGCACCAAGTTCGTTTGGAGGAAGGAAAGTGAAGAGAAGGGTTAGGGAGGAGAGCACCTCAACTATCCCCAAGGCTTTCAGACCACACCAACACAAAATCTTCTATCTCACGCTCAGGAGATTTTTTCTTTTCTGGCTTCCTGTCTCCTTTTCTGTGCACTCACTTCCCACGAGTCCCTCATTCTCTTCCCTAAAACATCCAAATCATGTGCTTGACCTTCTAAATCTGACTTGGGGTGTCTTCTTTCAGCTAGGTCTCTCCTGGTCTGATTACCACATCATCCACCCACCCACCCTTCCATTCCACATTTCCTGAGGGCACCCTGTGTGTGCTGGACACCAGAGTTACAACAGGGAACAAGTCTTGGTATCTGTCCTTAAGGAGTGCCCCATGGAGTGGTGCAGACATGGACAAAGTTAGTCACGATTGGTGTGGATTGTGAAGTGAGGGAGACAGAAACACTTAGATGGCTCCAGAATGCCCCTCAACTCTGCAAGTCTGTGTGATGCCCTGTCTCTTTGATTTACTTTTCTTCAAAATGAATATATTTTAAAATTTATTTACATTTCTTCATTTCATTCAAAGAATATCCATAACACGGCTTTACAGCCCTTCTCTCTTCACCACTGGGTGTAGGGGTGATTTCTGAGGACGTGGCCCCATGGGTGAGGACCATGGTTAGCCCCTGGGGAAGAGAACAGCTTGCAGTGTGTGACCTGAAGAGTTAACACAGGCAGAATACCCGCTGGTTTTCAAGAGGCATTACCTGATTAGGGAGCTATAAAGGCATCCACAGGTGCCCTGTCTAGCCACAGCCAGACCAGAATTCCCCACAGTCCCCCGGGCTCCTCTCCTACTGGCACATGCTTCCATCTAAGAGATAGCATTCACTGAATCCTTCTGAGAGCTGGCAATGATGGGGTGCCAAGACCCTCAGTGGGAGGTAGCTATTCTGAAATCCAGGGCCATATTCTAGCTTGGCCACTGGTCAGAAATTCACACCGTGATGCATTTTTAATTCTTTCTCTGTCCTGTCACTCTATAGCTGAGATACAGGGTAGCAAGAAGAACCTTGGGCTGGGAGCCAGGGGACTTGGCTTCCAGTCTTAGTTCTGTCTGCCTGTGTAACCTTGGACATGCTGCCTCCCCTTTTTGAGCTGTGGTTTTGTTCTGCATTACACAAGGCTCTTGGCTCCTCTCCCTGCCTCATCAGGGGTCTGAAGACCTAATCCAAGAGGTGGGACAGGGCTTAGAGAAGTTATTAAGGCCACATGGGGGAAAGCACTGCTATTAGCACATGGGGCATGAATCAGCAAGCATTTCCAGAGGATCCCTAGGCCACTAAGCCAAGAGATCTGCAGGTTTCAGAAAGGGTGGTAGGATGGCCAAGGGGAAACTGGGAGACAGCAATGGCCTGAAAGCCACAAGATGGGTCTCTGATTAATAACAGCTGATACTTACTGGGTATTTACTATGTGCCTAGCAATGTTAAGCAAGCTTATATAAAGGGCTTAGAACATGTACAAGTCTCTAAGGTAAGCACTACAATCACCCCCATTTTACAGATGAGAAAACTAAGTCAGAGATTAAAGTAACTTTCTCAAGGTCACCCATGCTTGGCAGTCCGGCTCCAAGTCTGTGCTCTTAGCCATCATGCTATCCTGCCTCATAGTTTCCCTTCTGTCAGTCAGCTGGGTTCTTGACAGTCTTTGCCTGAAGGGTTCTCAGCTTTGTGTCCAGATGCCAGTGAATGTCTGAGGACACAGGGAGCATAGACTCTCAAGCTTACTTATGTCAAGTGACCTGGATTCTCACCCTAGTTCTTCTAATGATTTGCTATGTAATTTCGAACAAGTTTGTAGGCTTGATTTTTCTGAGCCACAATCATCATTTTGATTTCACATGATCTTACCTTGGGGTTATCAACAAAGTGAGGCAAGGACAATAAGAGTAACATCCAACATGTACTGATTGCTTACCACGTGCCAAGAATGGCGTTTACCATTTTACATCACTATCTCATTTAACCTTCCTAACAGTCCAGTGAGACAGGCACCATTATGGAATCCAGAAAGCTGATGTAAACAGGTCCTGGCCAACTCCACATAGCAGGATACAGTTGGGATTTGAACCCAGGCAGTGGACTCAGATACTTGCTCTTTAACCTTCATCATATTGCCACTATAACTAAGTCTTCTGGGCTCCATCACCCTACCTGATGATGCTATCACAGAACACCATTAAGGTTCCTTCTCAAGGCTTATTAGCTCTAGTAATGAAAGTTAACAGGGCCACTCAATTTGGGAGAAATAGCACACAGGCTAATGAGAGAAAAAAATAAGTTCACGGATCTGATAAAGAAATCATATAAATGTACAAAGAATGCCCTGTGAAGCAGCAAGATCTGGAGTTGTCAGTGTCTCTTTACAAATGAAGAAACTAGGGATCAGAGAGCCAGAAGTATTATTCACATCACCAGACTCCAGGCCAGTGCTCATTTCATTTCATCAGCCATCTTGGGAGGCAAATTAAAGGGAGCTTCTGTTTGATAAAAGTCTATTTTACAGTGGGCTCTGTGAATGACACTTTCCACATATCAATCTTTGGGTCCTGGGTACACAGGTTATAGAGCTTAAAGTCCAGGGCTCTCTTGGATTTTGAAGGCAGGTCTTAAACATGCCTGTCACCTGTCATGTGGCTATGAAGTGTCAATGCTAAACACAGATTCTGTAATGAGCTGACCCACAGGGCTAGTATAGGTAGGAGTTTTATAGAAGCACCACCTATGATTTAAAAATAAAATACATGGTTGTGTTTACAGGGCTTCTCATGCCTCTCATCTCCCAGTGTGTAATGGGGACACACTGGCACATTTCCAATCTAGCTTCCTAGAGCACTGAGAACAACAGTATCACAGTGGGGAGTTGAGAGACTAGATTCTGGTTTTATTTCTTCCCCTAAAAGGTGACCTTGCTGTAGGGCCTCAGTTTTCTCATCTGAAAAGTGGGTCTAATTCAGCATCCATGCTATCTTCCCCATAGGATCAAATAGGAGTGTAGACGGGGTGCTGCTGTGGTAAGTAGGAAATGATGAATAAATTCAAGCCAAGGATTAGGCACTTGCTGTCTGCTAGATCCTGAGCTAGATGTGATTCCTATTATCTCACTTGATGTTCACCATAACCTAAGATACAGGACTAGAGGGCTTTCACCCTGAGGCAAGAGAGCTGAAACTTCAAGGGGTAAAGTTTTCCTGCCTAGGGCCAATAGAAAGTAGAAGAACTAGAACCTGAGGCAAAGAATGGTTGCTCCAGAGCTCTGTCTACCACAGTGCTCTGCGCTGCCTCCAAGGGATGACGGTGTTACTTCCTTCTGAGTGAGGCCTGTGCTGAAGGATGCCAACCTCATCCTGCACTGGGGTCAATCTGTCTCCCATTTAGATGTGCCAACTAAAAAATTACTTGCATTATTAGTCTTTTAACAAGCCCCTTCTCCTTTCTACACCGGCAAGTCAGTAGATACTTTCCTTTTACTTCCACTGTGTATGAAGACATATGAAGACAGCTTGGATAAGGAGATTATAATTTGTAATTAAATATTAACCTTTCTGACAGTATTAAAATTAAACCACTCAGAATTCTTCATCCCTAATCAGGTGGTTCCTGCCCATAAACTGCATCTTCCCTAATAGTCCTGCTAGTTTATGGCCCTTTCCAGAGTGCTAATTGTTTCAATCGCTGCCAACCTGATGAATTGACTTAAAAATGCTATTTCAGTTGGAGCACATTAGCATGCTCTGCGCTGTTTCTTGCTTGCCTGCTTGTCTAGTGGGTCTGCTCCAGGTTTGATGGAGGCAGAGCACAGCTACTGGCAGAACCAGGGGGTTTAAGAGCCTTTAGCCATTTATGAAGCAGAAGGGGGCTCAGGAGGACCCAATCTGAGCTACCTTGTTTCTGTGGCTGCCAGTGGGGCAGGCAGCCTAGAAAGAGAACAGGAGTCCAAGACTCTGTGCTGCTGGGGCCACTTGGCTGGCAGAGGCCTAAGCAACTCCTCATTGCCTTGGCCAGGGAGGCTTTCCTTAGAAAGGCAAGAGTATCCAGGGTCTCAGGCGGCCTCCTGCCCTGGATACTGGGAAGGCTGGTAGGAGAATGTTTGGCTTTCAGTAAAATGTTTCTGCACTCTCTGAGAGTGCCAATCAAAGGTACTTTCTCTCTGCATGAAAGCATTTCCTGTCTGCCTAGAAAGTTAAACTGAGCAGGCCTTGGAAAACCTGAGCGTGAACAAACAGGGGATGGGGATGGCCCTCTCCTGTGGAGAATCCAGGGCTCTGAGCCATGGAGGAAGGCAGACTATATGCACCCCAGGCTCAAGACACAGGAAACCATGTCTAAAAGCTCATGCAGGATAGTGAGAAGCAACAAGGCATCCTCTTATTCCTACCTGTTTTCTCCTACAGCCCCCAAGACTCACATTAGCACAGCCCTGATTGCACTGAACAGTAATGGTGTCTTTCTAAGTCTGTTTCCCTCTCCAACCTGAGCTCCCTGGAGCAGGCAGAGTGTCTTTATAAATGCTGTAGCAGCATCCAGTACAACACCTGGCATAGCACAGATGCTTGAAAATGTTGTATGCTGGATCTCACTTTGTTCCCTCAAGAGTCAGGCAGGGGAAGGATTATTATTCCTGTTTTACAGATGAAGACACTGAGGCACAAAAGTGCCCAAAGCTCTGGAGCAATTGGTGGCCATGTTGGGGCCAGAGCTGAAATCTGCTTCCTGGGTCAGGGACCATCTTTTTGATTGCCTATTGCTGAATTCAGAGAGTCAGATATTTTGGGATAGCAGGAAGGTGAGGTCTCTACGATCTGCAGATCAGATCTAGGTCCCAGTCCTTACCTTTTTAGCATCTTTGTGCATATATTTGGCTGTCTGCTTGGCCAGCTCTGTTTTTCCTAGTAAGAAAGAAGGGAGAGGTGTTGGGTTAGAACCAGGTGATTATCCGCTGGAATGAAAGAATACTAGAAATGCATGGACACTAGAAAAAATATATTCTATGGATGAGAATGTTGAGGCGCAGAAAGTATCAGTGACTCTCCCACAGTCACCTAGGGAGTTAATGGTGAAGGTGGGACCAGAATCAAAGTCTGCACTGCATCTTAAATTTTTCAGGGATGGGGATTGAGGACTTTTCTCTGTAGCACCATCCTAAGAGTGAGAGGCTGACTTTATAATCCAGAAGCAACTTGCCTTTTCAAGCCCAATTTAAACCTCACCTCTCCTAGGCATACCCAGACCGCTTGGCTTACCACCGTGTATCCCTCTCACTATCCACAGTCTTGCTATTTAGCCAGGCCCTGGAACCACATGCCAGAGAGAGGCTGGGAGGGGCTGATGGTACGTTTCACTGTGGCTTCACAGTCCTTTGTAACATAGAGAAGGAATGACAATGCTGAAGTGGGGGCTCTGAAGGGCCATTTGGTGTGATGGTAACCTTTGGAAGTCCCTGACTAGTAAAAAAGTCAAGTTCTGTAGCATCATGGTCAGGTGGTGGTAGCCTTTTGGGGGCCTACATCTGAAGGAGAGGCCCATGAAGATGTTGGGAGGGGAAGAGGAGGCAACTAAACCATGAAATTTCCCATCAAGACCATGGTGGGAGGTGGTAGTGAAGATATGTGGGGGGTCTGTCAGGGCAGAGAATGAGGGTTTAAGAATGCCTCAGATAGGGGGCCGGGCGCGGTGGCTCAAGCCTGTAATCCCAGCACTTTGGGAGGCTGAGGCGGGTGAATCACGAGGTCAAGACATCGAGACCATCCTGGTCAACATGGTGAAACCCCGTCTCTACTAAAAATACAAAAAATTAGCTGGGCATGGTGGCACGTGCCTGTAATCCCAGCTACTCAGGAGGCTGAGGCAGGAGAATTGCCTGAACCCAGGAGGCGGAGGTTGCGGTGAGCCGAGATCGCGCCATTGCACTCCAGCCTGGGTAACAAGAGCGAAACTCCGTCTCAAAAAAAAAAAAAAAAAAGAATGCCTCAGATAATCCAGCCCAACTGGCTAGAAAAATACTCAACCCATCTTACTGCAACCAAGTTTGCTATGCATCTGGCACTGCGCTGGTCATCAGGGGCCTTCTTTAGCTTTTACAGTTAGGCTTTACTTAACATGGCTGGTGTGCTGGGCAGAGGAGGTGGTTCAACTGTTCCCAAAGGGGAGGCTCTTGGAATTTAGAGTGGCTGGACCAGGGTTAATGGACCCTGAAGGGCCTGGTCCTCCAAGTGAATCAGTCTTAGCACCACAGCTTCCAGAGGGAGGGACATAATTCCAGCTCTTCATAACCTGATAGATGGTAACAGAGTCCTCTTTCTTGGTGGCTCTGTAACTTGGAGGCTGTTGTTTTTAGAGCTGGAAGTGGACCTAGAGGTAGACCTGCTGACCCTGGCCCACAGCAGCTGGGGCTGTCAGGCTTGGGCCAGGCACTACCCTACCTCTCCATCCCCACTGGCTGATCTGCTCCCAATTACCTATTCCAGATGATCCCAAGAAGAGGAAGACCAGAGGGTGTTCTTCATCGTACCAGCCATTCTCCTTCCTCCGGATCGCTATGGCCAAACACACAAGACGGGGGGACAGGGAGGGAGGCAGATAAATCAATGACACAAAAGGCAGGATAATTATCACTAAGTATACAATATGTTTTACTGCTCTGCGCCCACTCAAAGTCCTCACTACCATTAGTGCTGCCTAATCTGATTAGCTGGCAAGGCCCCTAGAGACACCTAATCAGGTTAGAATGGATTTGGAAAGCTGCCCAGAGCAGATTTCGGATAAAGTTTTCCAGGATGAGCACTCAGCGTTGCCAGGGAAACTGAAAGGCGGGTGGATGGTGAATGGAGGTGAAGGGGGTGGGGGACTGGTGAAGGAGAATTCGAGAGGAACTTCAGCTTTCACTGGTTACTCATCTACTCATCACTAGTGAGACTACAGGCCTCCTCGTATGCAAATGGAAGAGGCGGAAGCCCATGGCAGGCCCTTGGGGATGCGGGGTGTGAGCCCTGGACTCTTCTATCTGGGGAAACTAAGGTCTGGTCCACTGTCTGGGTCAGGAAGTGGAAACACAGCCAACGCATTTTCTGGAAGCCAATCAAAGGCAATGTGGAGCTTGGGGCATGGAAGGGGTAAGCCACATGGTTACCAGAGATGCTAACCGCAGCCTCCGGTGGCAGAGGGCGGAGGAGCGTGGGGAGTAGGACAGATCTATACCAGTTTCCTTGGAGGCTCAACTCTGCTAGAGCAAGATGACCTCCTCTGCAAGAGGAAGTATGTATTCAAGGGCTATGCATTCAAGCTGAGGAAACTAAGTGCTTAGCTATGGAGTAGGGGAATCAGGCTCAGAAGCATTGCTCAAGTATAAGAGTGGGGGTGGAGCGAGGCAGAACTGCAAGAAGAATTATGCACTGAACATGCTGTATGCTAGGCACAATGGGAAAATTCACCAACAATGTATCTATTCAAGACCCACACAAATACCCTGAGAGGAAAGTATTATTTTCAACCCACTATACTGAACACAAAACTGAGGCAACAGATAGAGACTTGCCCAAGCCATACAACTAATAGGTGGCAGAGTTGCTTCTCTCTCTAAACCCCTCTTCTTTTTTTTAAAAAAGTAACATAAGGCTGCTCAAAAAAGTATCAATTTGGGTTGCACTAATGGAAACATGGCAGTCAGGAGCAGGAAAGAGACAAGAGCACTATGTAATGTCAAGGTCATTCTGCAGATGGAACAGCATGTCTGATCTGGTTTGCAGAATGTCAGGGGGTAGATTAGCCAAGGGATAACTGTCAGAGGACAAGGCCTGGAACAGTAGTCAATCGAGAAAGATCTGACAGTGTTTGGGATGTGTCTGCCCGTCTTGAGTTACCAAGATCCAAACTACTATCCTGTGTGGTTGGATTGCAAAGAAATGACCGCAGAGGTCTGGGAAGGTTCTTTGGAAGAGGCAGGACTGGATCATGGAGGATGGGCTGGACTTGAAGAGGCAAAGGTGGCCAGCATGACAGAGGTGGAGAGACAGGAATGATCATGAGGAGTGGTGGGGTGGGGTCAGACTGTGAAGGTCAGGAATACCTGTTTTAGGAGTTCAGCTTCATGTTTTTGGGCTTTCTCATCTCAATCTCTAATGTTCTTACCTATAATACGACTTTCTGTCTACTTCCGGCCTCAGCAGAAACAGATGGAAGCTGTGCAAATTCAGAGACATCAGACTAGCCACTTCTGCCTGCCCAGAAAATGCTCCCTGAGAATCCTGAAAGAGGCCTGAGAAAAAGCTCAGTACAACCTCTCTCCTGGGAAAGAATCCAGATTTTCTCTAAACTAACTGGCCTAGGATCTCCGAATGGGCTGGCTATAAGGGGAACCTGTAGACCTCATAGGTACCCTAATGCTGGGAATGAAGAGGGACAAGTGCAAGCTTGGCTAAGCTGGGAGTCCCTGGTGTCTGACAGAAACAGGGAGCTGAGAGTGTGGGTATCTGAGGAAGTGAAGATATTAAAATGGTAAAGGCTAGACTTGTGAATACTATGTGTGGACATGTGTATATGTGTTTTGGTGCAGGGATGAGAGGGGTCACCTGAAAGGAGCCACATTCTTCTAAAAGTTGGCTAAATTGAGACTCTACGTTGGAAACAACTTGAGCATGAACTGAGTTCAAGCTTCGTGGCATATTTGAGGAGCAGATGTACCCAGACATCCCCCTACAAGGGTTCTCCAGGGTATCATGTACCTGGGGTTCTGATCTTGCCTTTTCTTTTAAGGTAGCATCCCAGCCCACAGAGAGCTGCACACTGCCGGGCTGCGCAGTACGAAAACACCATGGAGAATGAGGAATTGAATTATGCCTGGGGCCATTGTTCCCCCCTTCTTTTCTAGGAATGCACCTGGGAGAGAGCTCTTTATAATGCCAGGCAGACTTCACTGCACAGCTGTCCCTGGTCAATTCTGCCCGACCTAGGGCATGAGTCTGGGGTGAGCTTGATGTGGGTCCCCTGTGAAACACGCGAAATGCCAACCATTAAACAATTACAACTCTGGATATTTCTAATAATATCTGAAGAGAAAAACGACCAAGCAGATGGAGTCCGACAGAATGAAAAACGGTGGCAGCCAGGAAGCACAGGAGAAGGCGGGCCCCAGTGTGTGTGGTTGGCAGGGTGGCTGAGGACCAAGGCTATGAGCCTTGAAGATGCCGCCAGGCCAGAGTAGAAGCTGGGACAGATTGGATGGGCCCATATGGGATGTGGTCATAGGTGTTGCTCTCATTGTGGCCAGCAAATGTATTTACAACGGACTCTGTAACACTTCATAGTCTATAAAGAACTTCTGTAGACATAATTTCATTTCAGCCTTGTCATGGCTTTATAAGGTAAGCAGAGCAGGGGACGTGATTTTCATTTTATAGGAGAAGAAACACAGAAACAGAAGTTAAGTAACCTGCTCAAGGTTACAGAGGGAAGAAACAAAGACCCTGGGTTTTACCCCCCGCTCTGGCTGATCCCGAGCCTGCGCTGTACTATGAGAGCTTGGAGGAAGGTCGGCTCTCCTCCTCTGGCTCTCTGCTGCCACAGTACCTTTTCATACCCTGACTCCCTGGAAACGTTCTCTGTAGTCTTCCAATCTGGCCTGCTCAGCCATTCAGCACATAGCCTCAGGAGCCCCTGTCCTGGTCACTGCTCTTGGGCTAGAGATAGTATCAGGGGCTTCTGCACAGGCAGCCTGGCTCCCTTCCCTGACCAGTCCCATCGCCACAAGCTCCAGCCAGGATGCTCTGCCTTCTAGCACATAGCTCCAGTGCCCACTGGCTTGTGTTCTGCCTTCTCTTAGCCATGCTTGTCACTACTGGACCATCTGAAAACTCACCTGCAACAGATCTTTTTGATTAATTCCACCACACCACATCTAGCCACTGACTGGCAGGTCTGTATTCTCTGGCGTGCATTTATCTACAGGGTGGTATAGTAGAGAGGGCTGGAGTTTATAGGATCTAATGTGGAGTCCCACCTTTGTCACTTACCAGTTGACTGACTTTGAATAAAACACTTATTCCTGGCTGGGTGTGGTAGCTCACACCTGTAATCCTAGTAATTTGGGAGGCCAAGGTGGACAGAACACGAGGTCAGGAGTTCGAGACTGGCCTGGCCAACACGGTGAAACCCTGTCTTTACTAAAAATACAAGAAAAAATTAGCCGGGTATGGTGGTGCATGCCTGTAATCCCAGCTTCTTGAGGGGCAGAGGCAGAAGAATTGCTTGAAGTGAGAAGGTGGAGGTTGCAGTGAGCAGAGATCACACCACTGCACTCCAGCCTAGGAGACAGAGCAAGACTCTGTCTCAGAGAAGGAAAAAAAAAGCAAACCAAAACCAAAACCAAACCAAAACACTTACTCCTTTGGAGCCTCAGTTTCTTCATCTATAAAATGGGAATAGTCACACATATTGTATCAGCCCCATATGCAGATCAAACAAGTTAATGGTGATGAAAGCTATTTGTAAGTGGCAACAAGTGGCATAACAATAAGAGTAAAAATAATGGTAGTCATAGCAGCAGCAATGGCAGTTACCATTAACTTTGGTATTTTACAGTAATTCTTTCATCCTTTTAATAATCCCGAGAAGTAGGTGTTATCTCCATTTTACACAGGACACTGAGGCTCAGAGAGGGGCAGTATAAGGTGTTTCATCTACCTGTGCCCTTGTATCTAGGGGAGAGGGTGTGCCTCCAATCTGACTGTATACCCTGGGAGCAGGTGCTAGGTGTCCTGGGTTTCCTATTTTCTGAGGGACCCCTGAGACTAACTCAACACTGGTTTAATACTTACTGACTAAATGAATTATTGGTCTTTGTAAAATTGCAAGGGGGAAAGAACAGATGCTTCAACTCTCATCTTACAGAGGAGAAGAGGAGAATAGTAAGGCCTAGACTTGAGTCTCTTAGTGCCCCAGGTGGTTACTACCACCCTTGGGTGAAAAAGGCTTCCACTTTCTTTTTAATCCCTCTCCAGGAAGGCTTATGCATTTGTTTAGCAAACAAGCTCTGTGCTAGGTGCAGGGACACCCACAAAGAGGCCTCAAACAAGGTGCGTGCCATAGAGGTAAATGCTGCTATGAAAACTGTGGGCTCCAAATGGGATGGGTGCACAGAGGGAAGTATGGGAAGAGCCATTTGTGCCAGTCTGACATTTGTGCTTGAAGGGTGAGAGGGAGATTGCCAGCCAGTTGCAGGTATGACGGGACATTCCAGGAAGAAGGCCCTAGTGTGTGCCAAAAAGGCAAGAGCGGCCTCCTCCTTCCACCCCAGGTCTTTGTTTCTGTCCAGCTCAAGGTTCTGGGGCAGTCTGGGTGGGCCGACTCACCTTTCTTGATAGGTGCCAGGGATATAGTGTGGGAAGTTTTTTATAACCTAATCTGGAACATGTTTGTCACAAGTCTGTGGCATCTCCTAGGGGAACTAGTCCTTCAGAGGGACTCTCATAGTTGAGAGTCATACAAATGTTTATCAGCCGTTTCCTGATGACTGCTTGTAGGTTCAAGGAACATGGTAAGTACTCAACAGGTGCCTACTGAGTGGAGACTGGTGCCTAGGGTTTGGTGGATCATGAAAGAGCAGCTCTGTACTTAGTCCTTAGTAAGGATTATTCTTTCTGCAGGCAAACTATTGCTGCCAAGGGGTTAACATCTTAAAAATACAAAGAGTAGCTTGTGACAAGACCTAACATTGTGCGTGTGCGCAGACACACACACACACACACACACACACACACACACACACACACACGGGAGTAGGGACTGCCTGAGAGAAGAGCAGTGACCCCTTCCAGAAAGAGGCTGAGATGAGAATCTGTGGTGGGGGGAGTGGCGGAATGTCACAGTGGGTTCAGGCTTCATTCACTGAGTTCAACAACTTTTTATACCCCTGTGTGCCCAACCCTAGAGAAAAAGAGCTGGTTTACAGTAGTTCTGGACTTTTGGAGGGAGAAAGACACACAAACATAGTAGATAACACATAATAAAGATGTTCCCAGGAATCCCAGGGAAAGGCCCTAAATCCAGGAGGACTGAGGAGGGCAACGTGCAGAAGGCCTAGGTCTTTTCTTTCTTTTTTTTTTTTTGGAGATGGAGTCTCTGTTGCCCAGGCTGGAGTGCAGTGGCATGATCTCGGCTCACTGCAACCTCTGCCTCCCGGGTTCAAGTGATTCCCCTGCCTCAAGGGATTCAAATGATTCTCCTGCCTCAGCCTCCCAAGTAGCTGGGACTATAGGCATATGCCACCAGGCCTGGCTAATCTTTATATTTTTAGTATAGATGGGGTGTCACCATATCGGCCAGGCTGGTCTCAAACACTTGACCTTGTGATCCGCCCGCCTGGGCCTCGCAAAGTGCTGGGATTACGGGTGTGAGCCACCGCACCTGGCCGGTCTTTTCTTTTTTAAATGGGTACATGTAGGTGTATGTATTTGTGGGGTCGTTGAGATATTTTGATACAGGCATACAATCCGTAATAATCACATCAAGGTAAATGAGGCATCCATCACCTCAGGCGTTTATTATTTCTTTGTGTTTCAAACATGCCAATTATACTCTTTCAGTTATTTTTAAATGTACAACAAAAGGTCAAGGTCTTGAATGTCTCAGCAGGCAACATGGAAGGGCGGGGCAGTCCAGGCAACGAGAAAGCACAACATGTTACTTCAGAAGTAGCATGATGTGGGGTGGAACTGCAAGCAGTTTTTCAAGCTTATCACAACAACTCTGTGCTGGGCGTGATGGCTCACGCCTGTAATCCCAGCACTTTGGAAGGCTGAGGTGGGCAGATCATGAGGTCAGTGGTTCGAGACCAACTTGGCCAACATGGTGAAACCTCATTTCTACTAAAAATATAAAAATTAGATGGGCATGGTGGCGGGCACCTGTAATCCCAGCTACTTGGGGGGCTGACACAGGAGAATCATTTGAACCTGGGAGGCAGAGACTGCGCCATTGCAC
>NW_016107394.1:2195097-2206935 GCF_001604975.1 Cebus imitator
AAAAAAATCACTACAACTCCACAACCCAGGGATGATCTGGACGGAGGGTCCAGAGCTTCAGAAGATCACGTTTTTGGACTAGTCAAAGAGGGAAGTGAAGCATGAGATCTGGTGGTGAGCCCTGGTGGCTATACGCAATCCTTCTGTAATATAGAATATTCGCCATACTCTGGCAAAGCAGAACATGTGAGGTGGCAGAGCTTCCCCAGGGGAGTGTGTAACTTCAGAGTGTCAACTGGGACCAGGTCAGAGGGAGCTCCGAGAAAGCTGCAGGGTATGTGCAGGCTCACCTGCTGTCCAGGAGAGGCTTCTTAGAGCAGGTCTGGGGAATGGCCTGCCCACCCCTGGGGTCAAAGGTCAAGGAGTATGGCTGTTATGAGCCATTCTATAGTTACATTCCCTGTATGCTGTGAGCTACTAGAGAGCAGGTGCTGCAGCTTCTCTTTTTTACCTTGGGGCACATCCTAGAGCCCATGAGGGCCTGGGCTATGGGGCCATTCCCTGGAGATGGACAAGGGACCAGACCAAATTCTTTAATTTGACAAACTGCACTAAGAATCCACTTTGAGCAGGGTGCTGTGCCAGGAATTGGAAGCATAAAAACAAGTCACATTATCTCCCCTCAAGGAGCCTGTAGTCAATTGCTCCTGAGCTGAGTTAGGCTAAATAAAAACCAGCCAGTGTGTGGGTGACAGGTTGGTGTGGGGTAGGGAAGGGCCAGAGGAAAAGACTGTAAGCAGAGAGGGTGGCAGACAAATGCAGGCGGTAAATCAACACAGTATGTACAGGAGGCAGAGGCAGGCCACTGTGGCTGGTGCATGCAGCTCAAAGCAGGGAGCTGCAGCAGCGGGCCTGCATGCCAGGTTAGGGCAGCAAGGAACAGGCAAAGGTTTTAAACAGGGGAGTGGCATTGTTACATACGTGTTTTGCAAAGATCACTCAGCTGGTGAGGAGAACTGATTCTAGGGGAAGGAAGGGAGGCAGGGACACCAGTGAGGGGGCTGCCTGGTTCAGATGGGAGACTGACACCCTGAGTTAGGGCAGTAGTATTAGGAACAGAGCAGAAAGGCCAGGTGTTTGATCCTTCATGGGCTGCAAGGGGGCAGGACATGGGAGGGGCCCAGGAATCATCTGAGTTTCTATTTAGGAGTCCAGTGAACGGTGGTCTCTACACAGATCACAACACAGGAGATGGGCAGGCTGGGGAGGGGGAGGAGTCTGGTTCTGAATGTCCTGAATAGACAGCTGGTTGCCTTTCTGAGGAGAATGGTGGGGCTTAGAGGTGCTGAGCTCCCAGGAGGTCTGCCCAACAGGGCAGGCAGCTGCCTTTCCTTGTGACCGAGAGCAACTCTGGATTCTGGAAGGAGAGCCTCATTTTCAATGCCAAAGCTCTGGCTTGCAGGGTGTCCTGGTTTGGCTCCAGTGGCCCTAGACCAGAGAGGCCATGAGGGCCTGGGCTGTGGGGCTGACGCTTTATCTCCTCCATTTGTAAGGTGGTAACTGCGCCAGCCTTGCTAGAGGCCCTGCAGCTGGGGATCACACTGATAAATTCACTGTATTACTTTGCACAAATCAATATCCCAGCACTTACCAGGGGTTGATGTGACCGAAATTGGTTTCAGCCAATTCGTGAGGGTAATAAATGGCCATTTATCAAATCAATTCATTCTGCGGCACTTCTCTGGCTGCCCATCCTCATGGTACCCATGGGGTGCCAAGCTCCATCCAGCCAGTCCCTAGCATACATGTGACACTAGCTTAGAGAACTCAGGGAGGCCTGGCCTAGCCTCTAGATCCACCTCACTCACCTGGACCTGCTTCAGCGTGAGGTCCCAAGGTGCTGGGTGCTGCTTGCCTACCATAAGTTCTGACCCAGAGAGTGTTTCATGCTTCAGCTGGGTTGGCAGCTGCAACCACCAGGCTGCCTTATTCCCTCATGCTTGGGTTTAGAAATCTCTGGAAGCTGGTCACAAGGACTGAGCATGGCTCTGAACATTATCATTGTGATTCCCAGCTGCAGGGCTTCTCAGCAAGGTGGATGCAGTAACTTCCTTACAAAGGAGGTTTAAAAGCACCAACCCCACAATCCAGGCATACCACATGACCAGGTAGAGTCTTCCTGGGGCAGTGGTATTTTAAACTTCAGCTGAGTGTCAGAATCACCTGGAAGGCCTGTTAACATACAGATCCCCAGAATGTTTGATTCCATGGGTGTGGGATGAGCCTGAGATCTGATTTTTAACAGGTTCCCAGAAGACAGTGATGCCACTGGTCCAGAGACCATGCTTTGAGAACCACTGTGTTGGCAGATGCACCTTTGTCTTGGCCTGGCCCATGGCTCCTCTTCCCTTGCCTTATCTATCTGAAATCAAGCCCAAGGAGTGGCGCTTGAGAGTCAGGGAACAAAGATAAGGCCACTGTATTCAGCAGAACCTTAGTTTTAATTATCTGCTAGTGGGGTCTGCACAAGCAGGAGGGTCATTTCATTAGGGGTTATACCAGAGGGCAGCCTGGCTCCCAGGGGTCAAAGTATGGAAATAAGAGCTTCAAGGGTGAAGAAGACTCAAAAGTTGTTCAGGGTATTTTCTGTAACATTGGGCCAGCTGCTGACAAACTATCCAGAAGTGATAGCAGAGTCCCAGGTTGGCAGATGGGGACATAAGTTCTGGCTCAGCTGCTACGTTGCTAGTGACAGACAAGCTCCCATCCCTCTCTGGGTCTCAATTCTCCCACTTGTAAAATGGGTTGAGGCCAGGTGCAGTGGCTCACACCTGTAATCCCAGCACTTTGGGAGGCTGAGATGGGTGGATCACGAGTTCAAGACCAGTCTGGCCAAGATGGTGAAACTGTCTCTACTAAAAATACAAAAATTAGCTGGGCGTGGTAGCGGGTGCCTGTAATCCCAGCTACTCGGGAGGCTGAGGCAGAGAATTGCTTGAACCCAGGAGGTGGAGGTTGCAGTGAGCCAAGGTGGTGCCACTACACTCCAGCCTGGGCAAAAGAATAAGACTCCATCTCCAAAAAAAAGAAAGAAAAATGGGGTTGAGGATAGCGGACTAGGTGAAGGTCAGATTTAAGTTCTATGCATAGGAAAGCAGCCTTGAGCAAGTGATTTAGCTATTCTGTCTCAGCTTTCTCATCTGCAAAATGATTTAGCGGTACCAACCTCAGAGGATTGCTGTAAGGATTAAATGACACATGACATGCAGAGAGCTTATAACAATGTCTGGCATATAGATAGGACTCAACAAATGCTAACTTTTAATATCATTTACCGCACCTATCCAGTTTGGCGTCAACCGGATGTACACCTCATTGCAGCAGAGCATGAACCACGCTGCCCTTTCTGGGGTCCCACACACTCACCAGCACCCACTGTGGCAATGGCGCTCTCCTGGCCAATGATGTGCTCCTTCAGTCGCTGCTCCAGGGGGAAGCGGCGCCGCTCCTCAGCCTCACGCTTTCGCTGTTTCTCTTGGTACTGTGGGGAGAGAGGGCAGATGGTTCAGGGCTGCTGGGTCCATAGCTTCATTCTATCCTGCAACTCAGAGGGAAAAACACAGGTCTGGGTTTCTGGGGGTCCTCCTTCATAGCTATGGCTCATGGTCACTGGGGGCTGGTCCAGCTCTTCGCACTCTCTGCTCAGGTGTCTGCCACTCAGGGGTCTCGGCTCACTCTGCTGGTAGAATAAGTACTGCTAGCAGATTAACCCTGGCTCTGGAGGCTGACAGAAGACCTGGGTGCAATCCCAGCTTTGTCACTTACAAGATGTGCTTATCACCTGCAGCAAGTTATTTCACCTCAGTTTTCTCATCAGCATCAGCAAATTGGGGATTAAATATTAATATGATAGGCCTAGCATCATGCTTGGCATGGAGTAAGTGCTTACTAAGTATAAATTCCTTTCTCTTTCGTCTTGAAAAACTTTTTGTTGTCCAAAAGAGAGCTATGAACACCCTCCATTTCAATTAAACATAATTATTCAGCAACTGCTGTGTGCCCAGCCTTGTGCATGGCCACGATGAAAGGGTGGGGCAGGGGAAGGAGGAGGACTGTGCCCTGTCCCCTGGGAGGTTCTAGTTGATGATGAGGGTCTGACATGTCTGGCCCTGGGCTTCATCCACTTCACAAAAGGCAGCAGAAGCCTGAGCTTGATCGCCCCACACAGAAGAGGAGGGTTGGGGCTTGCCCTCAGGCAGCTCAAAGTCAGGTGGTAGGCATGGCCTGCACACAAACACTTCACGACCATTTTCCTCAAGGGTTCAAAACATGAATGTTTATCTCTAGGACTGTATCTTTCACTAAAAAACACAAAATTGTACTTGAAAACAAGTTTGGCGAATGTCTGTAAGTCCGTCCTCTAAATCAATTATGGGCTCCCCAAGGACAGGCCCTATCTTTGACTCACTGCTATTTCTAGCATGGGTCCTGGCACAGTGGGGCATCTGGTGAGTGTTTGCAAAAATGACAGATACAAAGAGGAGAGAATTAACAGCTAGATGGGGTGGTAGTATAGGAATAGAGAAAGGAAGGAGACACATAAGTGTGGAACAACTGTTGGGGGGCTTTCTGGGGAACAGGAGTATTGGAGAAGCTGGAGGAGGACTGGGCCAGGAGGGACCTGTGGGACTGTCTGGAAAATAGGCAGGGAGGGGCGAGGGCATGGGCCTGATGGTAGAGTATTTGTGGAAATTAGGAGCTGGAGGGAAAGGAAGCAGATCTTGAACCGGAAAGGAATGACCAGGTCTTCGGGAGGCTCCTTTTCCCCATGCCTGTAACACTAACATCTTTCTAGAAAGAGAGCTGTCAAAGTAAGGCCCTGTCACAAAAGTTGTGGTTGCTGATTGCTCTTGTGGGCAGAGTGGATAAAAAATACCTACTGTTTGGGCAGTGTTTTCCTGTTACAGTAGTGACCTTGACAGAAGTTAAAAAAAAAAAAATAGCAAACAATCCAATTTTGGCTGTTGCTATCAGTCTGTAACTGAAAGCTCCCATCAGTCCTGGAGTTTCATATGGAGCAATAATTCGGTGCCAATCCCAGTGGAGTGACACTTGCCGGTTGGAATCCAGAGTGTCACTGTGTAGCTCCCTCAGGCGCCACATACATCACTTGGCTCTGCTGACTTCAGCCATAGATCTGCTTTTTCCTCCTCCCTGCCCACCCAGCCCCGCTCAGCACTTAGGTCCACTGGGCTGGAGGCTCTGATGGTGAGATGCACACATACTGGCTGGAACAGTGCCAGCTTGCAGTCTGGAGGCCATGGAGGGAGCCTGAAAGGATGGAAGCTGGTGTGCAGGGGTTTGTTGAGTCAGTTTCCTCACTTCCCTTCAGTGATGAGTCCCAGAATATGCCTGCTTCTGGGCCTTTGCTGACACTATTACCCCACCACAAAGGTCTTCTCTCTTCCCACCATCCTCCAACATGGTACTGTCTAGGGGGTCTGTTGTAAGGCTGTGTGCCTACGTGAGGCCCTGGGACCTCTGGTGCACTTAAATAACTTCCTGTTTGTCTCTCCTTCCTGCACCATGAGGTCATTGGTTACAAGACCAGGTTTATTTGTCTCTATAGTTCCAGCACCTAGCAAGGGGCCTGGCTCACAGCAGGCATCAATTTGTGTTGCTAACTGAATAAAGGTGACTACTATTTGTGGAATGGCTGCTGTATGCCAGGCACTGTACTCAGCACCTTATACACAGCATCTTTAATTTTTTCAGCTGTCTCCATCTGAAGTTTGGCTCTTCTTTTGGCTCATAGTGAGGCAAATTGAGTAGAAAAACATGCTTTGCTCCAGACAGACCTGAGCTCACCCTCAACCTTATCTACTCCCTGGCTAGCTAATTTTGGGGAAGTTAGCCTCCTAGAATCTTAGTTTTCCTCATTAGAATGCGGGGTAGGACTCATTGTTCTGGCTTGTAGGATCCTTGTGGAATGCCAGTGAGGATTAAATGAGATAATGCATTAATATATAAGTTCTTAGCAGAGTCTCTGGCACATAGCATTAAGTAAGAGGCAGTCTCAGTGACCAAAATGGCTACCTTCTACCTAACCCTTATTAAGTCTTTGACAGACGTTACTCCCCTTCTCCTTCACTGCACTTTAATAACACATTGTCTAATTCAGTGCCTTTTTGTTTTTGGTACTGGAATCCTTTAATTAATTTACCTGTGGGTAGAATTCCACAGATAAAGAAGAGTTACTCTGGCTCAAGCAGAAGCCAGGAGCCAAGTCCACTTGGTTGCTACCACTGCCCAGAAGCGGCTCTCGGGGCTCCTTCTCTAGGAACCCTAGGTCTGCAGTATACAGTCTCAACGCTCGCCTGGCTCTGGAGGTGCATCCACTGCCTGAGGTGGCTCATCTCTACTGTCAGTCTCCCTTACATGAGAGAGAATTCCACCTCTGGGTACTTTCCATCCATTGGTCTGTGGGGCCTCACAGAACATATCTTTTCCCTCTGCCACAGGCAAAGTCTAACATAACTTTTCTTTCCACTTTGTTGATTCGGGTATGACCATTATGGCCTCCCTAAGTCTTCTCTAGGGAAACACTTCTACTTCCTGTAACTCTTCTTCGGTGTCATGGTTTTAGGTTGTTTGTTATTTCTGTTTCTTTACTGGGCAAGGCCGGGTGCAGTGGCTCACACCTGTAATCCTAGCACTTCGGGAGGCTGAGGCAGGCAGATCAACTGAGGTCAGGAGTTTGGGACCACCCTGACTAACATTGTGAAACGCTGTCTATACTAGAAATACAAAAATTAGCCTGGTGTGGTGGTGGGCACTTGTAATCCCAGCTACTTGGGAGGCTGAGGCAGAACTACTTGAACCCAGGAGGCGGAGGTTGCAGTGAGCCGGAATTATGCCACTGCATTCCAGCCTGGGTGACACAGGGAGACTCTGTTTCAAAAAAAAAAAAAAGAGGAAATATTTACTAGGCAAAGAAAAAGAGTCCTTGACTTCTATGGATGTGACAGTTGGGGTAGGGTGTTACACCATGAACTGGTTAGTTTTCCAGGAGCTTTCTGGATGATCTTGGGAAAGGTTCAAACTATGGCCTAAATCGCAGCACATTCCGATTCTTCCCAGCCTGCAATCCCAAATGTCTATGCCAATTCAGAAAAACCTTGGAAAATGGATCAGACTTCTTGATAAAAATGTATAGGACACTGGATTGATGCCTGCTGTGAAAATTATGCTTCATGCACTTTTCACAGTGTTTAGCACAGAGTTTGTGCTAAACAACATATTAAATGAATGAATGACTTTTAAAGACATGAGCCATGTGCCCAGCCTTGTGAAGGTTAGCCAGTGGAGTAAACTAGAGAAGGAAAATACTTGATATGTATATATTCTATTTGGAGGAGAAGAGATAGAAGGATGGGAGAAGGAGCTTGGTAAGGGCTCTATAAATACTATTGTTCCTGTCTCTTTGAGGAGATGGGGAGTAAGGCTCTAAGACCGAGTTCAAGGCTCTGCTTGGATAGGGATCCACTAGAGGAGAAGCTAAGGCAGGAATTCAGCCTGCAGAAGCAGAGGGCCTGAGCTGAGAGAGGCATTGTAAAAGAGCCGCCCAGGAAAGCAGGAGTGGGGGAGTGAGCATCTTCTTAATAAAAGCCACACACAATTAGCTTCAGAAGCCCTCACCTGGAGCCGGCAGCAACCAGCTTCCCATGCTGCATCTTGGCTGGATAATCGCAGTCACTGGTTTCCATCAGTCTTGATTTAATATGGCACCCCTCCTGGCTGTGAGTGCATTTACAGGAAAGGGCTGGGAGGCCGAGGCGAAGCCTAGCTTGCCTCGCTCTGCTCAGAGGTGGGTGGCTGGGCTGAGTGGCTCTGCAGGGGAAGGTTACAGAAGGGATATGGCAGGCATCCCAACTGTTGGGCATCCCTCAGGGGAGAGGTCTGACAGTGAACCTGGCAGTGTGTTCACCGTAGGGGTGGTGGGTAGGCAGAACAAGACCCTGGGCAAGAATGGGAAGGTAGGTATGGATCCCAAAGAGATGAAAGGCCAAGCTGTAGTTTACCACTCAAGGGGAGGTCAGGCCTATAGAGTCCATCTGCTGCTCATAGATAAACTGAGGTATGGCCCATACTCCTGAATCCCTGATTCAGATGGTGACTCATATAGTCGGGCCTTCTACCATGCCCTGAAACGGCATGACATAGAGGCCTGGGAAGGGAGGTCAAGAATGGGAACAGGAGGTAACAGATGAGATAGTGGGGGCAGGGATGACGATGGAGAAAACCTGGAGGATGGGAATGATAATAGAGAAGCCCAGGAATGCCAACAAAGAAGTCCAGGGGATGCAGAGCAGATGGGAACACAAGACTGAAAGATGAGAGAGGCACCCGAGGGATGTGAAAGTCTCTTAAACTAGTCCACAAAGTACACATCCCAGTAGGAGAAGGCTGGATGATACAAAGCAGGTGTCAGCCCCTTCACACTTGGCAATCACTAGGTCGGCATCCCAGATTCCATTCTCCTCTCTTCCAGTCCATCCTCCTTTTGCTGCTAAAGCCATATTTTAAACATGTAAATCTGATCATGTCACTCCTCTGCAAATAGCTAGGTGGATCAGAGACAAGACTGATGAGAGATGGTTAAGAGGGGCAAAGAGGTGGGCGGATCACCTGAGGTCTGGAGTTCAAGACCAGCCTGACCAACATGGTGAAACCCCGTCTTAAAAAAAAAAAAAAGAGGGGCAAAGAGTGGCTAAAGTGAGAAAATGAGTTTGTGCTCTTCTCAGTGCATCATATCAGAGGCATGTGATGTTGCTTTATCTCATAACTGGTTGTGTTAACTTCCATCACTAGGTTAAGGTGGCGGCTGCTAGGTTTCTTCACTATTATTTTTCCATTTTTAATTAAAAAGTATCTTGTGGGGAGATACTTTGACACTGTGTAAATAATCCTGTTACTCCTCAAACTTCAACTCATTAATTTTAGCCTTCACTAATGTGGGACTGGCTGTTTTAATCCTCATAGCCCTACGAAGTTGATAGCATCATCATCCCTATTGTACAGAGATTAAGTAAATTCAAGCAAGGTTCTACCGGCAGCAAGTGTAGAGACAGAACACTAACCCTTGCAGTCTGACTCCAAAGCCTGCACCGTCCACTTGGAGATAAGGAAAGACTTGCCTTCAGGGAGTTCACAGTCTGTTTAAGATGAGACTCAAAACAGAAATTTTCTATCTGCTAGAAGTTTTAGTAAAGGGCTACCTGATGAATTTATTGAAAATAAACCCCACAGGGTATTCTTGCCAGAAATGCATAATCTGAGTTGAATCACAATGAAACATCAGACAAACGCAAATGAGGAACATTCTACATAACAACCAACTCACACTTGTTAAAATGTCAAGGTCCACTTTTGAATGGGCTTGTTTTTTTCTTGTAAATCTGTTTTAGTTCTTTGTAGATTCTGGATATCAGCCCTTTGTCAGATGGGTAGATTGCAAAAATTTTTTCCCATTCTGTTGGTTGCCGATTCACTCTAATGACTGTTTCTTTTGCTGTGCAGAAGCTGTGGAGTTTGATTAGGTTCCATTTGTCTATTTTGGCTTTTGTTGCCAATGCTTTTGGTGTTTTGGTCATGAAGTCCTTGTCTATGCCTATGTCCTGAATGGTTTTGCCTAGATTTTTTCTTTCTTTCTTTCTTTTCTTTTCTTTTTTTTTAAAAGATGGGGCTTCTCCGTGATGGCCAGGCTGGTCTTGAACTTCTGACCTCAGGTGATCCACCCACCTCGGCCTCCCAAAGTGCTAGGATTACAGGCGTGCGCCACCGTGCCCGGCCTCTGCTTAGATTTTCTTCTAGGGTTTTATTGTGTTAGGTCTTATGTTTAAGTCTTTAATCCATCTGGAGTTAATTTTAGTGTAAGGTGCCAGGAAGGGGTCCAGTTTCTGCTTTCTGCACATGGCTAGCCAGTTTTCCCAACACCATTTATTAAATAGGGAATCCTTTCCTTATTGCTTGTTTTTGTCAGGTTTGTCAAAGATCGGATGGTTGTAGATATGTTGTGTTGCCTCTGAGGCCTCTGTTCTGTTCCATTGGTCTACATCTCTGTTTTGGTACCAATACCATGCTGTTTTGATTACTGTAGTATAGTTTGAAGTCCGGTAGTGTGATGCCTCCCGCTTTGTTCTTTTTGCTTAGAATTGACTTGGCTATGCAGGCTCTCTTTCGGTTCCATATGAAGTTTAAGGTGGTTTTTTCCAGTTCTGTGAAGAAGGTCATTGGTAGCTTGATGGGGATAGCATTGAATCTGTAAATTACTTTGGGCAGTATGGCCATTTTCATAATATTGATTCTTCCTAACCAAGAACATGGAATGTTTCTCCATCTGTTTGTGTCCTCTCTTATTTCGTTGAGCAGTGGTTTGTAGTTCTCCTTGCAGAGGTCCTTTACGTTCCTTGTAAGTTGTATTCCTAGGTATTTTATTCTCTTTGTAGCAATTGTGAATGGCAGTTTATTCTTGATTTGGCTCTCTTTAAGTGTGTTATTGGTGTATAGGAATGCTTGTGATTTTTGCACATTGATTTTATATCCTGAGACTTTGCTGAAGTTGCTTATCAGTTTCAGGAGATTTTGGGCTGAGACGACGGGGTCTTCTAGATATACAATCATGTCGTCTGCAAATAGAGACAATTTGACTTCTTCCTTTCCTATTTGAATACCCTTTATTTCTTTTTCTTGCCTGATTGTTCTGGCTAGAACTTCTAGTAATATATTGGAGTGGTGAGAGAGGACATCCTTGTCTAGTGCCAGATTTCAAAGGGAATGCTTCCAGTTTTTGCCCATTCAATATGATATTGGCTGTTGGTTTGTCGTAAATAGCTTTTATTATTTTTAGATATGTTCCATCAATACCTAGTTTATTGAGGGTTTTTAGCATAAAGGGCTGTTGAATTTTGTCAAAGGCCTTCTCTGCATCAATTGAGATAATCATGTGGTTTTTGTCTTTGTTTCTGTTTATGTGGTGAATTATGTTTATAGACTTGCATATGTTGAACCAGCCTTACATTTCCAGGATGAAGCATACTTGATCATGGTGGATAAGCTTTTTGATGTGCTGTTGCAATTGGTTTGCCAGTATTTTATTGAATATTTTTGCATCTATGTTCATCATGGATATTGGCCTTAAGTTTTCTTTTCTTGCTGAGTTTCTGCCGGGTTTTGGTACCAGGATATGAACAGACACTTTACAAAAGACGACATACATGAGGCCAATAAACATATGAAAAAATGTTCATCATCACTGGTCATTAGAGAAATGCAAATCAAAACTACACTGAGATACCATCTCACGCCAGTTAGAATGGCGATCATTAAAAAATCTGGAGACAACAGATGCTGGAGAGGATGTGGAGAAATAGGAACACTTTTACACTGTTGGTGGGAATGTAAATTAGTTCAACCATTGTGGAAGACAGTGTGGCGATTCCTCAAGGACCTAGAAATAGAAATTCCATTTGACCCATATATATCCCATTACTGGGTATATATCCAAAGGATTATAAATTGTTCTACTATAAGGACACATGCACAAGAATGTTCATTGCAGCACAGTTTACAATAGCAAAGACCTGGAACCAACCCAAACGCCCATTGATGATAGACTGGACAGGGAAAACATGGCACATATACACCATGGAATATTATGCAGCCATCAAAAACGATGAGTTCGTGTCCTTTGTAGGGACATGGATGAACCTGGAAACCATCATTCTCAGCAAACTGACACAAGAACAGAAAACCAAACACTACATGTTCTCACTCATAGGCGGGTGTTGAACAATGAGAACACATGGGCACAGGGAGGGGAGCATCACACACTGGGGT
>NW_016107394.1:2207975-2247577 GCF_001604975.1 Cebus imitator
AAAAATCAGCTGGTTGAGGTGGGTCGCCCTGTAATCCCAGCTACTTGGGAGGCTGAGGTAGGAGAATTGCTTGAACCTGGGAGAAGGAGGTTGCAGTGAGCCGAGACTGTGCCACTGCACTCAAGTCTGGGCAACAGAGCAAGTCTCTGTCTCAAAAAAAAGAAAAAAAGAAAAATAAAGTAAAAAAAAGAGAAAGAGGAAGTTGGTCCCTAAAAAGCACTTAGCACTATGTCTGGCCCATACCGTAGTAACACAGGGCCAAGTACAGAGCCAGGCATGTGGCAAGCTGGCACCTGTAATGAGAGGCAAAGCAGAGAATGGGCTGAGCGAGGCCGGGAGGGGAGGAAGAACATAACCCTCCTATCCTCCTGTGTCCCCTTCCTCTCCCATCCTGCAGGGCTGCACTCAGTTCTGAGAGGAGCACCCAGGCTCTCAGCCTGGAATGCAGGCCCAGGGGAGTACCACATCCCCAGCTACCCCTGCAGCAAATGAAAAAATATAGAGAGAGGAAATGTTCTTGTGATCCTGTCACTGGGATATGCAAATAAAATATATAGGATAGGCCTATCTGCCTAATATTCCTGCCGATGCATTCTTTGGGTGTGATTAAAATGAGCAATAAATTCCTCGTGAGTCTCGGTGCAGTGAGGATTGGGAGTGGAGATGCAGGCTGGCACAAGCACATTCCCCTCAGCTGAATATTCATCATGGGATAGCTCCCCATATTTTTGTTTTATCTGCTATCATGTCAACAGAGATATATTTCTACGTCTCCTTCATCTCTTAGTTAAGACATGAAAATGGTCCTGGCTTTAAGAATTAAACTCTCCATCTATTGAAATCCTTCAAAGTGAGACTACAGGCTACCACCTCTTTGAAGCCTGCCCTGCTCTCTCTGACAGGAGGTGATCCACGCTTTTTTGGATACTCTACCAACTCTGAGAACCCTCCTAAGACAAATCAGTCTGCAGGTATCAGAGCTTAGAGTACCTGCCCCTCCCCCAGACAGATGGCAAACTCAGGGACAGGGGCTGGGCCTTGTCACCTCTGCATATTTTCAGGAGGCCTAAGGAGGCTTCGGCGCAGAGGATACTGAGAGAACTGAGGAAGCCAACAGTGAGGGACACATCATTCGGACCACTTAAGGTGACAGAGATTCTAGGGTAAATGACGCATTTTAAAGTGCAGAATTAAATAAAAAATTAGGCTTTTGGATAATTTTAAATGAAAAAATCACCAATAATATTAAGTGAATAAAAAGCAAATTCCAAATATTGAATAGGATCTTTAGGGCCAAGTAGGAAACAAAAGTGTCTGATTGATAATCAAGGACATAATACAAGACGGAATGGGGGCCCTGGGCTAGAGAGTACACACTCCCAATCCCAAAGCATTAAATTCACATTTTTGGAAAATGCTGGATGGCTACATAAAATGCGGCTGCCAAGTTTAACACTCCTGGTATATATGGTAGACTGCCAACAGCATTTTTTTGTTTTTTTAAAGGCTATCTATGTAACTATACATAGACATGATCCAGAGAAGGCTCATACAGGGTCCTAAGAGGAACTCTCTCATTTTATTCCTAATAGTCACTTCTAACAACTTGGTTTTCTGTAAATCATCTGCTTGCTTTCCTGCAGCTTCAGTTTTCCCATCTGTGAAACAGGGGTAAAAAGAACTACTTCAAAGGCCACAGGATTAGAAAAAATATATATTTGAGCACCTGACACAGTACCTAGATGCATCTGATAAAAATGGTATCTACTACTATTATAAACAATTAAGACTATTAATAGTGGTTATGTCTGGTGGGAGGGCTAGAGTGCTTTGAATTAAATTCAGCTCAGTTGTCATCTCTTCCAGGAAGCCTTCCTTGATAAGTCATACCACTGATGACTCAGTGGTGTCATGGCTTACTTGCCTGTCTCCCTATCAAACTGTAGCTCCCTGAATATTTTACTCATCAGTCTTCTTTCCATCCAGCCCACAGCCTGGCACATAGATGTCATTTGTAATATGTACTATATTATTTAATTCTCTTCATTTTACTTTCTTTGTATCTCTAAAACTTCTATAATGAGACATATGACTTTAATACAAGTTTTCTATGAGCATAATTTGACTATGAGTGGTAGGTGTAGGTGGAGGAGGCTGAGCTGGGTGGCAGGGGGATGCTGGGCGGACAGAAGGGGAGCCAGACAAGATCAGAGTGGCAGCAACCCATGTCTAGACAAAGAGCCAGGAGATGAGGTCCAGGCTGGAGCTTCAAAAGCCTCCAGGCCTGAGTCATTATGTTACAGATGGAGGGCCTGAACTCAGAGGCAGCTGCTTCTTTCTTACTCACAATCTTGAAGAGGTAGCTTTTTGCAGTTTGGAGGAATAAAGCAGAACAGAATGAATGCATGACCAAGTAGATGTTGAACAACTGAGAGAAAGCTGATGCTGCTGACATCCAGGGAGAGCTGAGGAGTGCTTCACATGGGTAGAATCTTTTTTTTTTTTTTTTAAGACGGGGTTTCACCATGTTGGTCAGGCTGGTCTTGAACTCCCGACCTCAGGTGATCCGCCCGCCTTGGCCTCCAAAGTGCTTGTATTACAGGCGTGAGCCACCATGCCCGGCCCACATAGGTAGAATCTTATGGGACAGCAGAGAAATTAGGTGGAGCTGCTCAGAGGGCACATTCAGGATGGAGAGAGTCCGGACTGGATGAAGGGATCAAGTGCACAGAGGTGACAACAGATGAAATGGACTTCCAGCTGAGAGCTATGGACTCCCTGGACTGGCTCCAAGTGGTCTTCTTAGCCTCTAACGCAGCCCCTCCATAGTGGGAACAGCTGTGTTAGGGGGCTCTTCCCTGAAGCTGCTGCCCAATAAGCCTAGCTACTCTGGCTTTGCCACGGACTAAATCTCACTCCCTCTCACTCACAGCTGTTACTGTGCTCCTCCTCTTCTGGCCAGATGCCCCTATTACCATCAGCTTTTTCTCATGGCACAGTTCCTCTTGCCACCCTTCTGCCCTTCTCTGCACAGATTCTAAGAGGTCAGTGTCTACTTTGAATATGGTATCTGTAGTTGCCCTCCATGCTCCAGAAGGGTCTGACCAGCACAGGGGATTGCAACTGCCATTTGTTCACTCTGGACATTAGCCCTGTAATAATGTGGCCAATATCAAGCCACCTCCCTTGGGCAGCCAAATTTTGTTAAGGGTCCCTCAGTAAGCCTAACCCCTCCATCAGCACTGGTACAAATGGGCCTGTTCTCTTGCTTCAATGGCCAGACCAGTGCCTGCTGTATGTTACACAAGCTCAAAAACTACAGGTACTCTTGGTCAAGTCCAGGGCTGGTCTCTCAGGGGACAGCAACTGAGCTAGAAAAGGGAGCTGATGATGAGAGTGCAGTCCCTAAAGTTACGTGCAACAGTGCTGAGGGATTTCCTTAAGGCTCTTGGGGAAGTTGACCCGATCTCCTGACCTGCTCCTAGGAGAGAAAAATCTGAAAAAAAGGAGAGAAGCATTTGCCTTCTGAAATTTAGTAGTTCTTTCTGGTCACAAGGGCCCCTGGGGATGGGTTGTGAAAAGCTAGTCACCCTTCCTAATTCCTTCCCTTCTCTGGAAGAAATTACAGCAAGACAGTTACTAAAAATACCAGGGAGGCAAAATCTATACGGTTCGTGTTGATTACCAAATATTTCCAGTTCTCCCATTCTAGGCACATGGTAGGATTACTTTTCTTGGCTCCCTTATGATTGATTTGAAACATGGGATTCATTCTGGCTAATGAATAGTGAGTGGAAGGAAGGGCTCTTCCTTCTAGGCTGAGCATTTAACTGTAGATGTAAGACCCTTCAGAGCATCCTTTTCCCTCTGGCAAGCAACCAGCAACATTCCCGTGGGTGGCTGCTCTGCCTGCTGGGATCCCTAAGTGCCTAGGATGAACAGAGCCTGCCCCTCATCCCTAACCACAAGGAACATGCAACATAAGGCAAATAGAAATCTTGTTTTGTTTTAAACCACTGAAATTTGGGGTTGTTACAATAGCAGCATCTAGCTTATACTGACTGATCCACAGACGATCATTTGTTGCCTAGAACCTTAGAAGACATTTAGTACAATGTTTTCACATCTCAGAAGACTGAGCTTTAATGAGGGGAGGTGCTAGCCCAAGGTCACATGGGCAGTGAGTGGCTAAGCTAAGATTAGAACCCACATCTCTTCAGTCGCAGTCCAGTGAGCTAAGTGCTCAGACTCAAGACAGAGAATATTTGCCACTAGGTGGGACTTGCCACACTGAATCATCTCAAGGTACTTCAGCCACTTTGTGGATAAGAGACTCCATGATGCTGGAAAGGGCATAAGAGCGAAAGTAAAAAACCAGGTCTTCCAGTCCCTGTCCTGCCACTGAACCTACCATATGACCTTATAGTAAAGCCTATTATGTTCAGTTTTGATGCTAACTCACTCTGGGACCAAAGGCAAGCCACATCACAGCCCTGGGTTCGTTTCTCCAGGAGTAAAACAAGTCAGTTGATTTAGGTTTCCGAGATTGAAACTTGTGCCAACAGCAGAGTCCGCTCAGAGGCTGCCCCAGGAGGGAAGGGCAGGCCATGTGGGCAGTGCTCTAGTCCATCTTTCTCCTTCAACTCGAACAACTCAATTTTCCTCTGATTTATTGGTTTGTGCTTTTGTAAGATTTCCCATCACTGGACTTGATGTCTAAGGTCCCTGCCAGCTCTGAGATTTGTGATTCTAGTTCTTGGATTCTGTCCAGTAGTTCCTGAGTTACAGCTCTGTGGCTGGGAGAGGTGGAAGACTTAGCCCTGTTCTCGAGAGTTCAAAAGTTTGGTTGAGAAGACAGAATTAGAATGGAGGATTTTTGGGCTCAGATTCTATTTTGGCTCAGATTCTATACCAGGCTCTCTGGAGTGTGTGTGGAGGGGAAAGGTGAAGGAATAGTTCTAGAAAGAGTGATGATGGGAAAAGATTGTTTGATGAGGCTGTAGAACATGAGGCCTAGGAAAAATGACTAAAATCTTTACGTGGGCTAAAGATTTTGTCTGGCTAGTGCCCCCTCCTCTGAAAAGGACCCATTACTTCATAAACCACATTTAAAGGTAATGCTCAGAAGCCAGAAGTGGCCAAGGCCGCTCCTTGGTCATGACAGGGGCAGCCTCCTATTCTTGATGAGACTGTGGGCTGGATTTGTATTTAAACAGATAATAATTACCTAAGGAGAAGTGGCCTTTGGTGTAAATCCTGACATAATTGAATGAGTGAAAGATTAAATGATGCATGGAGTGTCTACAGGCCTCTTCCCTTCCCTGAGACTTACCTTGGCTTCAGAAGTCCTCAGAAGTTTCATCACTTCCCCTTCTCGGGCATAATCCAAGGGTGTGTGTCCCATTTCATTCCTCTGCAGGGGGTTGGCTCCTGGCAAGAGAAGAAGGATAAATGGTCAGAGGCTCTATGAGCGATCAGTGGGACCTCAGCCTTCCCTTGGAGGTGGCTTGGGGCTCTGATTTCTATGTTGGGAATGTCCCTGGACAGTCACAAATGGTGGGAAAAACATGGTACTGGGGCTCCTACATGTGCATGCACACATGTTCAATAACATATTACACACACATGGATGTGTTACACATATACAAATACACACTGCTGAACGTGCTAACAAAATATGCCAAATACACAGGTTAATATACCCAGCACAACTACATATAAACACACAATTTCATACATGCATTCATTAAAATGTCCACATTTTCCAAAGTATCAGCATACAGATAACATTCATTCATGAAGCTATATAAAGGGTTCCTTTCTAAGGCAGAGAATATCTCAAATAACAATTAAATGGTTCCCCTTCTTTCTGTTTTCTGCTCCTCTCCTTTTATGCTCTCTTACCTCTGGGCATTTCCTGTCTGTCTGAGTCAGCTGAGTCCCCTGGAAGGACAGGGGCACCATTAGCAACCTGGCTATGCCACTCTAGCTGTCAGTGAGTAAGTGAGTGAGAGTGTGTGTGTGTGTGTGTTGGGGGGGTCATTTCTTCCAATCATTAATTCCTGTGACTTAAGGACAAAGACTGAGTATGACAAGAAGAAGGGGTTAGCTTGGGGCCATGTATCTACCTTCTCTCTAAGTAATGACAGCTGATAAGCCTGTATACACTGTCTACTTTATGCCAGCCTTGCCAGTTACGGAGGAAAGGTCATTCTGACTCTCTGTGCTATCACAGCCTTCCCAAAGCCCAGGTTTAAGCACCTCACTCTCTTCTTCAAAAACCACCCATTCCATTCAATTAGGCAGACCCTGAATGAATGGGGCCTGAGGACACAAACGCATCACATCTGGCCCTGCCCTAAAGGTACTCCTCTCAAGTCAGGAAGACAGAAACATAATTAGAAAACTGCGTTGTACACAGCAGATGCTCAATAAATGTGTGTTACACGGAACATTAAGGTAATAATTTTCTAGTACTTCTTTAGCTTCTTTCTCACTCAGGAAGTATTGTCTGAAGTAAAGAAGGTTGAGACTCAGACCCTGCCACGGGATACAATGGACTGGCTGGGGATCCAATTAGCACAGGGCATGGCTCAGGTGGGTGTCCAACCACTGTTGATGGACAGTGAAAACCAGTGTTTCTCAATCCAGTATGTGAAAACATTTATATCATCATACAGAAGTATTCCTATTGCAAGTCTCTACTTAAAAAGAAATGATCCTAGCTACTTGGGAGGCTGAGGCATAATTGCCTGATCCCAGGAGGAGGAGGTTGTAGTGAGCAGAGATCGTACCACTGCACTCCAGCCTGGGCAACAGAGAGACCTTGTCTAATAAACAAACAAACAAACAAAGTATACAATTCAGACCAGACGTGGTGGCTCAAGCCTGTAATCCCAGCATTTTGGGAGGCCAAGGTGGGCGGATCACATAGGTCAAGAGATGGAGACCATCCCGGCCAACACAAACCCCACCTCTACTAAAAATACAAAAATTAGCTGGGTGTGGTGGTGCGTGTCTCTAGTGCCAGCTACTTGGGAGGCAGAGGCAGGAGAATCACTTGAACCCAGGAGGTGGAGGTTGCAGTGAGCCGAGATCATGCCAATTCACTCCAGCCTGGCAACAGAGCGAGACTCCATCTCAAAAAAAAAAAAAAAAAAAAAAAAAAAAGTATACAATTCAGTGGTTTAAAATATAACATTCCTGAACACTTTTACCCCCCTCCAAAAGAAATCTCCTACCCATTGTCAGACACTCCCCGTACCCCCAGCCCCAGCAACCATCAGTTTACTTTCTGTCTATGGATTTGCCTATTCTGGATATTTCATATGAATAAAGTCGTATAATACGAGGCCTTTTATATCTGACTTCTTCAAGTTTACCAGAATGTTTTCAAGGTTCATCCAACATGGCTGAATAATACTCCATTCTGTGGATATACTACATTTTATTTATCTGTCTATCAGGTGATGATGGACATTTAAGCTATTTCCTCTTTTTGGCTATTATATAAACAGTGCAATGAACATACACATACAAGTCTTTGTGTAGGCATGTTTTCATGTCTCCTGGGCAGATCATTGGAGTCACAATGTAATAATAGTAATACTGGTATTTATTGAGCACTTACTTTGTGCCAGGCACTGTGCTTGGTACTTTCCATACATTTTATCATTTAATCCTCACAACTACCCTGAGGGATAGGAATTAAAATCCCCAAGCTATAGGTTCAGAAAAGTAAAATAACTAGCCTGAGGTCACTAAGCTAGCTTTACTTGCTTGAACTATGAGTGAAAACAACCCCCAGGTTTTCCTAACTCCAATTCTCTACTCTCACAAGGGTGGCACAATATACCCCCGCTGAAAAAGTCTTCAGTTGGCCTTTGCTTTCAGGACAAAGTGCAACCTCCCTAGGAAGGAGTCTGTCTGTGGTCTTCCTAACTACTGGGCAAGTCCTCAGAAGCTCAGTCGGAGCCTCATCCTTTCTTTCAATTCTATTAGCACTTACTGGGCACTGTGTATCTGCAAGCCTCTGTGTGCAGGATGATGGGGGATTGGCAGAGCCAATGAATAGTTTCCTTCTTTATATTCCTTGACTGTTCTGTAGCAACTGATACCTTGGCCACTCTCTCCTTTGAGTTCTATAAAACCACTTTTCAGGTTTTCTTCCCATCCTTGTAACCATTTATTTTCTCTTTTGCAGATGCCTCTTCCTGTCTTTAAGATTATTAGGTCCTACCTAGAGTTCGAGTCCACCTCTCCAGGAGCTCACGGGGACAAGAGATTACAGGCTGAGCGTCATCAGTGTGCTGAAGGAGGGACAGGCAGCACTGGGAGGCTCAGGAAAGAACAAAGTGCTCAGAGACTTGTTCGCCTGGCCCAGTCTTCCTGGCCCAGCCCCACTGAGCTGCTTTCTCCAGCGCAAGGGCTGAGGGGCCAGTGGCAGAGGGGATCCTCCCCTTCCCCCAGAGCTAAACCAGTGGAGGCAGAAAGGGAGATGCAATGAAGCAGTGGAAAGGTCTCTCCTTTCTTAGCCTCAAGGGGAGCTCTGTCACTAGATATGAGCTGCAGTAGAAGGGAGGATTAGGGAGAGACCTCTGGAAGGGGAAGAAGGGCAAAGAGAAGAGCAGAAAAATGGATAGAAAGAAAGAAATGGGAGAGAGGAGGGGGAAGAGGAGCGAAGGTGACAGAGAAAGACAGTAGAAGAACGTACGGAAAGTGAGATTAGCCTCTTCAAACAAGTGCTGTCAGTGATCTATATTTGCTTACAGAATGAAAAATGTGTGCCATAAACATTGGCCACTGAGTAATTTCTAGTAGGAGTCATGTCACTTCTCATAAAGGATGGGATAGGGACAGGTAGGACATCTGCATCTGGGCCAGCCAGCACAGGGGCTCCTTTTAAAGCAGTACTAGGCCTGTCTCCAGCCCAGGGGGCTCTCAGGTCAGGCTCCACCTGACCACTCATGGGGAAGGCTCCCTAAGGTCCTGGAGCCTCAGGGCAGCACATCTGCCCCCACTTCAAGAAGGCTGAGGTGGGGGTACCATGGATAGTGTCCACCTAATATTAGTACCCCAGCCCTGCACCCTCGCTCTGACTTGACTAATTGCTGTAATAATTGATAGAACCTGACTTCTACTATTGATCGATTTCACCTCCACGACCAACGGCCACAAACCATTACACTCCAATAAATAACCACGTTGGGCCTCGCCCGCCTGCCCTCTCCAGGGGCATCAGGATGGCCCGTGCCCTGGCCTGACCTCCCCTTGCCTCCCACCCAGGGCCCCTTCGGGACAAGCAGCTGGTCTAGAGGGCTAGGCCTCTGGGAGCAAGTGAAAGGGCTGGATGGAGGTGGGGAGCGCTAATCGCAGGCCATCCGTCACCTCCCACTGGCTGTCTGGGGCTGGGGCAAACACCTGGAGCACCCCAGGCAGTGTGATGCAGGACCCCTCCCCTCCTTTCCTTCTCCAGATTAGTGTGTCCCAGCTTATAATATTTGATAAATAGCAGACTGGCTTCCTGGCAGCACTGCTGCGGCTGTGCCTGCCCGCTACAGCTGTGGAAGGTCACTCATTGGGGAAATATGTTTCTGTCAGTTGTATTGAAAAAAGTTTAGTGGAGTGACAGGCCTCAATTTTTCAAATTTTATTAACTCCATCCTCTTAACCATTTGTCTTGAATTCCTTCAGATTCTGGGGGATCTGTCAATAGGGTCTGGGCCAGGAGAGTAGCATGGAGGGTGGGTGGTCGTGGGGCTGATTCTGGTTGGTGCCACTGTGGCTGGTTTGGACCTCATCACCCAGGGCAAGGTAAAGCAGTAGCAGTGGTGGTGGTGGGAGTGAAGCCCTGGCTCGCTGGTGCTGAGGAAGCCCACTTCTCTTCTCTGGTTCAGCACCTGCCTTTGATTTGACACAATTATTGACTCTCCAAGTGGAAAAATGGTGAGTTCTTCTAATTTCCTAAGAAGATACTCCCTTCTATTACATCTCAAACAGGTGGTCACTCAGGCTTCTCTGAATGTCCCCAGTACCCAGCCCCAAGCTCGTGGCTCTGCCAGGGGTGTCCCCCATTTAACTGAGGGCAGATTTTTTTGTATGAGCCCCAGATTTGCTCCCCACTTCTATCTTGCTTCTGAAAACACCTGTTTATCTTTTAAGACTAAGTCCAGACTTCTCCTCCAGGAAGCCTCCCTTGTTTCCCTTCCACCCCAGGTTGAGTACCATCCTTTCTGCTCCCATAGGCCCTACTGCTTCCAGCTTACTGCATTGGTCATCCTGCATTAAAGTCTGTCTCATCTAAGACTGAGAGTTCTTAGAAGTCAGACACTATGTTTGATATACTGCTATATATGCTTGCATGGGATGGGAGCTCAATAATATTTGCCAGATGACTGAACTGTATTCTCTTTCGGTGCTATCTTCTGAGGCCACACAGAACTTGGCTGTTCTTTCTGCCCCAGGAGAACCTTCCTGATAGCAAGTGCATAACCATGTACCTTTTTCCTGTAGACTAAAGTCCCCAGTTTCTTTGCTGGTTCCAGAAACCTCTCTGCCTGGGTGGCAGAAGCTGTTAGGTCAGGCCCAGGTACCCTCTATTCTCTGTAGGTGGGAAGTGGGGAGGAAGTGGTTGGAGAGAGAGACCCACCTGCTTTCCCTAGGGAGAATGCTGAAATTGGGGTGGAGGTGGAATTCAGATCGCTGCTGGTGGGAAAAGCTCATAAGCTGAGGGGGTGGGAGGAGGCTTGTCACTCCCTCCTTCCTTGACACTACTCTGTTCTGGTCCTTGCCTTCCTCAAATAAGATCATGTGTATAAGAGGGCTTAACAACAACAACAACAGTTAATGTCCCATACAAGTATGTCAGTCTATTACTATTAACATTGACACTCATGCCCCTCCCCAGCCCCGGTTCTGTCAGCACACTGCCCTTCTAGTCATACGATTCCACCACACTGCAGTTCCCATGACCCATCCCTTCCCTCTGAAAGAGCACTGGGCTGGGACGCCAGTGAGAGGCTGCCTTTCCTGGCTGTGTGATCCAGGGCACTTGCTTTACTTCTCTGGTGGTAATGGTTGCTGCCCTACCTACCTCTAAGGGCTTTGTGAGGACTAATTAGATTAACAAGTTCAAAAATGATTGGAAAGAAAGACTACAGGTGTACAATGTTCTTTGTAATAACTTTTACATTCACCCTTGCTTTTCTTTTTTTTACTCTTGCTTTTCTATTTACTGCTAGTGGCTTTCCACCTTCACCCTGATTGTCACTATTGTAGCAGTCTGCTGACTATCTCAAATTAGAAGTTTTTGCTGAAACTTCTAATTATGGGAAATCCTTCCCATAATCAGAGATATGTCAGTGTGGATGGATCTGTTCTTTTTGGTTGCAAGCTCCTCATCAAGGAAACATTCAGACACAGAGAGAGTGAGAGGATGACCACATATGAGAAGTGGTGGCAGAAGAAGTTAAGTCAGGCCTGGTCCATGCTCAGCTCCACTCTATCACCACCTGTGGCCTCTCTGATTATCGAGGTCCTACCCATTCTTCAAGGCTCAGTTCTCTCCTCCTCCAGTGATCAGTGCTCTCCCTTCTGGGCTCCTAGTGTCCTCCCTACTCACTCCTTTTCCTGGCCCTCAGCCTCAGGATCCTTGCCTGCCACTTTCATATCTTGGTTTAGTCTTCATATCCAGTATGTACAGGACTGCTTAGGTCAGAGCCACTTCTCCTCTACTTTCCCAGAGGCTGAAGGTGAGAGAGAAGAGACTTGTTGAGAATGCTGCAGGAAGCACAGAAGACCTGGGAATAGAGAGCCCTGGCCTCCTGATATCTTGAGCTTTTTTCATAAACCATACCATTGAGTCCTATTCAACATACGTATGTACGCAGACACGCACACCTGCAGATAAGCCTCCTCTGTAATGAAAAATACTTACTGGGCACTTGTTATGTACCATATCCTGTGCTGACAACGTCCATGGATTTAACAACTTGGTGAAGACAGCAGGAGAGGTATTATTTTTTCTAGCTTACAGATGAGTTAGCTGAGTCTAGCAGAAGAGCAATGGGAAAGGTTACAGGCTTACTTGTTGGGTATAATGCCTTTATACACAGTGTCTGAACTGTTCATTGAACAAAAATTCTGAGAAAGTAGAGGCTTGAGGAACTGAAATAATTTGCCCATGATCACACAGCAGATAAATAGTAAAGCTGGGATTTAACATGGGGATTATACTATTTTTCTTTTGTACATGTTTGATATTTTACATAATTAAAAAGTATTTTTTTAGGAAAGGAAGCCAGGTCTGGTTTTCCACCACAAAGTGCTACCTTCCAAAGGCCTGATTATTCAAAAAGAGAGAAAAATAATCTTTTTTCCTTCCTTCCTGTATGCTTAGATGCTCCACAGCCAAGATTGAGGAGTCTCTAGCAGTAGGTTTGGGATAGACAGCTTTGTAGAAACAGGAAAAAATGCCAGGCTTAGTGGTTCACACCTTTAATCCTAGCACTTTGGGAGGCTGAGGTGGGCGGATCACAAGGTCAGGAGTTCGAGACCAGCCTGACCAACATGGTGAAACCCCATCTCTACTAAAATTAGTCAAGCGTGGTGGTGTGTGCCTATAACCCCAGCTACTCAGGAACCTGAGGGAGGAGAATCACTTGAACCCTGGAGGCGGAGGTTGCTCTAAGTTGAGATTGTGCCACTGCACTCGAGCCTGGGCAACAGAAGAAACTCTATCTCATTAAAAAAAAAAAAAAAAAAAAGAACAAAATGACGCTCCCTTTCCTCCTCCCTTTCTGGGGGCCCGGGGAATGGTAACACACATTAACTGACCTCCTAGAAGGCCATCCACAAGTCCCAACCCCCCAGTGGACATGCTCTGATGTGACCCCTTGCCTTCAGGAAGGCAGATTTCTAAAGTTTAGGAAACAGAGACAGTTTTAATGGAATGGATCCAGACATTCCTCATTCCACTGTATGAAATCAGACTTGTTCTGGCCCTTGGGCAGAACTCAGACTAGTGAAAGATAGACAGGGATAGGAATAATGTCGATATAGTACGGTAAATGTCAGGGGAGTAAGGAGATGAGGATGATGATTCTTCCCCCTCCCCCTGGTACAAGGGAGCTAGGCATTGGGTAGCTGAGGAGATGGGAAAGCACAGCAACAGCTGGAGAAGAGCAGAAGATAGTGCACTGAACACTAAAGAAAAAAGGACGGGAGAAGTGGAGAGGCCTGAGGGAGGGAAATTAGAGCTCAAGGTCACAGAGACTACGAGTAGGAGAGTGGGAGCTAGAACCCACGCCCACTAGTCCAGGGCTCTTTCCACCCACACTGTCTCAGCCTCTGCCCACCCTGTGGCTTTATTTCCTCAGCACTGAGTGGAAGGGTTGGCCTACACTGGGCTACCGCTGTTCTCTTCTGTGGTGCCAAACTCATCTTTGCCCACCACTTAGACTTCATGTCCTGCAAGTCTCAGGTTCATCTTCTCTGCCCTGAAGCTTTTCCAGACCACTCGAGCCTACAGATCATTTCTTCCTTTCAACCACTACAGTGGTTACCTGATCACAGACTTTCACACATATGTCTTGTCTCCACAATCAGATGTGTTACTAAGAATGCTTTGTGAACGGCTAGAAAAGGAATGGTGTTGATCGCTAGGCATCAGGATGGGTGCACAGAAGCCATGTCATGCCAGACTTACCTCTCCTTTCTCTATCATATCAGGATGACCTGTTTTCTCAAGCAGGTACAATTAGGGCAAATATGGACTTCATGAGACACCTGATGGGATGCCTCAGGATAATCCTGTGGTCACCATGGAGAAATGTGGGCTGGATGCCAGTACCACATGGAATGTTAGTAAATGACTGATAGACTAAAGAGACCCAAGGGGGTGGGTCACTGATGGATCAGAGGTCTGGAAGGAGTTTCCAGTGGCAGCAAACACTTGGTCCATTTAGCATGTTTACCTCTGACATGGATATCACGGGGACATCTTCCTCATCAAACCTGTAGCTGTAATTAAGGTGGGAAGGGTACCAAATACACCTGATGGAAGACTGACATTAAGAGCTAATGCAAATGTGATGAAAGTTAGTGGAAATACACAGGAAGTCACAGGTTTAGGAAAAGAAACAAAGTGGGGATTGTTCTGGGAAATGTGATTGAGGCAGGAAAGGGTTTAGAGGCCATGTGAGAAAAATGGCTTAAGGAAGTAGTGGGTTTAGGCTGGAAAAAAAGAGCTCAGGAGAACATGCATTTGAAGGGCCATCATGTAAAACTGGGATTAGATTAATTCTACATTAATCCAAGGGTAATATTAAAACCCTTAGAAGCAGATTTTGGCTAAATTTCTAACTATCAGAATATCTAAAAACAGAATATGAGCAGCCTCAAGAACAACTGAGTTCTCCAGCACTAAAAGTGTTCACTCATTTAATGGACAACCACTTAGGGGGTTTGCTACTTATATATGGGTTTACAGATATTTTTTCAAGACTAATTGTTAACTTGCACTTATCCATTCATTCAAAGACACTTTTTGAGTCTTCTGTGTGTTTGGCACCATGGTAGGTGCTAGGGATACAAAAGTGAGTAAGAAGATACAGTTCTTGCTTTTAAGGCACTTCTGATCCAGCTGAGGGGAGATGGACAAGTTTATTTCAATAGGATCTTGTGCTATGATTACAGGCCTCAGCACAGGGAAGGCTGGCTTTAGTTTAGATTAAGTCAGAGCTCCTGTGGAAATTTAAAAATGCATTTGGTTACTAAAGGCCATGTAACAGTTTAATCAAGGCCAAATCACTTGCTTAAGCTAACTACTGGCTGTGAGAATATAAGTGTACAGTGAAGCAGAATTTGTGGACTTTTGTGCATGACATTTTGCTCTTATACCTTGAGTTTTGGTCTTTGGCTAGGACTTGTTTATGTACCTACAGATTGTCTTACAAGTGGCTGTGGTGTCAGGGTGAAATGATTTAGCCAGCAGGGCTACCCAAGTCTCCATTTCTTACCCACCCTATGGGGACTGCTTCAACAGAGACATAAACATGCTCCTGCCGTTACCTTATTGCACTCGTCACATGGGGAGGCTAGAAGGCTTGATTCAGGGATATGATTGGATTTTAAATCCCAGTCTCACAGGATTTTAATTACTCGTCTGGGGCAGCTGAGATAGGCGCTGGCTGCCTTTGGATGGAGGAGGTCGATACGCCAGTCCACAACATATTGAGCCACAATGCCTGCAGACTCTATTGCTCTATTTAATCATCTTTTGCAAAATTTACAGTGGAACAGGAAGGATCAATACAGAATTTATCACATTCTCTTGTAAATATGAGCCAGGAAAGAGTTCCAGGCAGTTTGTTACTGAGTGGGAGGGAACATGTCTGTGTGCAGCTGGGCATTAGGAGATGAGACAAAATCCATACTTCTTGGCATAAGCTGCAGACATTCAGCCAGTCCCTCTTATGCCTGCAGGCAAGTTCAATGGGAAGAACACTGATTCATTCATTCAGCCAACCAACCAACCAACCAACCAACCAACCAACCAACCAATATTTTAGAGCATCTATTTTATGCTAGAACCTACAGAGGACAGGGTAGGCCCTATAGAGCTCTGGGGACATACACTGGAATTCTGCCTAATCATAGCTATAATAACATAATGGCTCTGGCACTTAGTGGTAAACCTTGGTTAAGTTACTGAACTGCTTGGTTCCCTTGTTTATGCATATGGAAAATGTAGATAATAAGAGTCCCTAATTTGCAGAGTTATTTTAAGTATTAAAAGAGATAAAAGCCTTAGTCCAGAACTTTTACCAAAAAAATGATAACTATTGTTATTTTTCCTTCAATTACTATTACCAGCCATTCCTTCCTACAGTGGATGGGGTGTTGAACAGGGAGCTGGCTACCCTACCTCCTTAGTAGACAGAAGGGAGACTGGATGGCCTTCCCAGGTTAGAGACCTGGTCAGGGCCACCAGCAGTAGAATCAGAGGAGCAGGAGGAAGAGGGTGTGTAAGGAGGAGATACATGTTAAGCTCTGTTTTTTGAAGCTTTGATTGCAATCTTTAAAACAATAAAATGGTCTCCTAAAATTGCTGTGGGGGAACAGAGAATGGAGTGAGAAGTGATTCACTTTATGTGGGCAAACCATGTAAAGTTACACACTAAAGATATAAATCAGTTGGATCTTAAAGGCTAAGTAGGAGTTTGACAGGTACAGAAGTGGGGAAAGGACATTCCAGGCAGAGAAAAGTGAACAAGGACAGGTTTGGAGGCAGGAAAAGCTATGCTAGGGAGTGAACAGTTCAGTGGGCCACAGGCAGAGACAGTTCCTGTCTTCCAGGCCTACTTGGCTGCAGGCATCCTCCTGGTAGGCCCACAGGGTGATCACAATCCTGAAGCAAACCATCATCCTCATCCTCTCTTGGAAACTGGTGGCAGAAGATTCATGGTGGACTTCAGAGTGACTGCATGCTAGGCTAAACATATGGGCTTAATTTATAGGCAGTGGGAACTGACGAAGGTTTTAAAGCAGGAAAATGACATGGTTTTGTGAGATGGAGGCTAGCTGGAAGGGGATCCTAGGGGTAGGAGGACCAGCAAGGCTGTTATAATAGTCCAGGTGAGAGTGACAAATTAATTAGAGAAGTGAGGGATTAGAGAAGAGAATGGGCTTGAGATGAAATTCTAAGCAAGACAGGGCTTGGTGGAAAGTGGGGGAGAAGTCATCAGACATAATGCTTTCTAGCTTGAGGGACCAGTAGATCGTCAAATAGAACATTAAATAGAACATGGAAGAAAGTGTGAGGAGGGATGGGTTTGGATGCATTGAGGATGAGATGTCTATGGAATATTAAACATCAACAAAGCTATGAAGACATGAAAATGCCTGGTTTGCTCTAAGGAAAATATGCAGATCAGTGTGGTTAGAAAGAGGTGGTACAAAAACCATAGAAATGAATATTCAAACATACTTCACACACAGAGTTAGGCAAGGAAAACGGCAAAAGCAAAATCTCCTGCCAAGGATTTCTGGTCAATGCAAACCTAACACAGAGGTTTTCTAGATGCTGGATAATGCTCTGAACAGCATGTCACACAGGCATAGGAAGTGAGGATTCTTACCTTGTTTTCATTTTGGGACTTGTCCAAAATGAAAATGAGGTAAGGATCCAAAATGAAAATGTTCACGACTTTCCTGGAAGTCGTGAGCTTTCGAGGAGCCAGCTCTACTTCCCCTTATCCCCACGTTCCAGCACAGACTCTCCTTAGAGGTGGCAGCAGGTTCTATGGCCAGAGAACAGCTAGGAGCAACTGCCAGTGGGGAGGGAAAGGCTCTCGATAAAGCAGAGTTCAAAGTGCATTATCAGAGCCTGAGTCCTTGGCTTCTGCAATCTTCCCTCCTGCGAATGACAGCTGAGACCAAGGCATCTGAGCGTGGGGTCTGGGCTGAATTTAGCGGTCATAATTATACTGCTGACGTCTGGGGCACAGCCACAGTCTCCGCAGAAGGCAGCAGCTTTTGTTCATGCACTAAAAACACATCATCTTCAAACATGCTAATCGTATGTCTGCTTCCATCTAACAACATTGAAAGGAGGCTGAGGAAAGGGCACACAATGCCCACACATCTGGCTAATTCAGTTATGAGGCCAATCAATCTTGATGGGTTGTCTGTGAAACCCCAACTACCCCAAAGGACTGAACTGACCAGATGTTTAAGCTTCTGTTGACCAAACCTAGCCGAATGTGCAGAGCAGAGAAGAGGGGTTGTCAAGAGATGACTTTTGCTTCCACTTATACATCTATTCCCAAAGCTAAGTAAAGCCTTCTGCTTGCATGAGAAGTATCAGCACATAAAAGTGGTGGTTGAGCCAGGCTCACTAGAATGAGGTACACTCAAATATATAGACTTTCACTCTGAACTTAAAGGAAGATAGAAAGCCTTATTTATATTTGTCTTTGTGAACACTCACAGCAATAGAAACCAGTGAAATATTTTTTGCTAACAGTACTTCCCTGTATGGAGAGAATCAGAAATGTGTGTGTGTTTGGGGTGTGGTAGCATCTTTAACTATAATATCAAATGTTATAGGCTATGGTTCTGGGAACAGGAAATGTTTTATCTGCTGATATCTGCTTTCAATCCCCCATTCAAGACCAAAGTAATTACTCATCTTCCTCATAAAACATTTGCTTTTTTAAAAAAATCAGAAGCTTCTGCCAACAGGGACTTTTCCAGTTTATGCACCTTCTTTTATGCCCAACCGCAGTCACCAGGCAACTATTACCAAAAATAAAAGTAGAAAGGTGGTGGGAGATTAGGAGCAAGGAGAGAGGACAGGGTAGGCCACAAACACCAGGAAGACCATTTTGACCCAGAGCTCCTTGCTGTTGCTAGTGATTCCATTTTTCTCAAGAGTGCTTTTCCCTCATTCATTCTGAGGACTTCGCTAAGTTTGTCCCAGAGTTGAGGATGCGTGACAAAACAGATGAATGGTCTTGGGTAAAAGAAACCTCCGATTTATTAGAAAGTCGTGAGAGAAAAGCAAAGATTAAAAATAAGGTCCTTATTGTGATACTCTGTGCCTAGAACAGTACTTGGCACTCAGTAGGAGTTTAATAAATGCCTGCTGACTGATTAATTATGGCCCTGTCATGATACAGCTGGGCTATAATCCTTCCATTTCTGTTTGTCAGGAAAGGCCTCCTATGGTCATGAGCAATACTGCTGGACAAAACCACTGCCCATAGATCAGGGGAGTCTTCCTTCAGCTTGAATGAGTGGATGAAGTTGTGCTGGGAGGTAGGGCTATGAATGTCATTACCATATCCAGCAACCTCTTCTTCCTCTTCTCCATGGATGCAGTAATCAATACTACTGAACAATCTTGCCTCCTTTCAATTCTTTTCTACCTTAAAAAAAAATTTTTTTTGAGGCAGGGTCTTACTCTGTCACCCAGGCTGGAGTGTAGTGGCACAATCTCGGCATACTGCAAATTCCGCCTCCCAGACTCAAACAATCCTCCCCCCTCAGTCTCCTGAGCAGCTGGGAGTACAGGCACATCACCGCACCCAGCTAATTTTTGTATGTTTTTGTAGGGACAGGGTTTTGCCATGTTGTCCAGGCTGGTCTCAAACTCCAGAGCTCAAGCCATCCATCCACCTTAGCCTCCCAAAGTACTTGGATTACAGGGATAAGAGCCACCATGCCTGGCCTTCTTTTCTACTTGATTTTCATGATATACAATATCCATCACTTTATCTCCTTTGCAGTTCATTCTTCGTTTCCAAGTTATTGAGTGTCACCCAAGCCTGAGTCCTCTACGCTTATTCCTTTCTCTCTATGCATTCTCCTTTAAAAAGCAGCTCTGATTTGTATAGTTTAAACTACCCCAGTGGTTCTCATTCCTGGCTATATATTAGAATCACATGGGAAGTGTTAAAACCACATCAACCCAAAGTAGGAGAAAATATTTTCATATATATCACAAAGGGCTAATATTCTTAATATAAACAGAAATTTGTAAAATCAAGAGAAAAACAAGACCAAAAGTCCTACAGAGAAGTAGACAAAAGACACAAATAGTTCACAAAAGGAGATATAAAATGACTGTCAAACATATGAAATGATGCTCAAGTTCACTTATAATAAGAGACTCAAACTAAAATTACACTGAGATACTATTTCTCACCTTCAGACTGGCAAAAATCCAAAAGCTTGACAATATACTCTGCTGGAGAGGCTACGAGGAAACAGGCCCTGTCGTAGAACAGGCTACGAGAAAATGATGCTAATGGAAGTGCAACATGGTAGAACTCATATGGAAGAGAAGCTTGGCAATAGCTAACCAAATGACATATGCAAATATCCTCTGACCCAGCAATATCACTTCTAAGACTTTACTGTATAGACATACCTCCAACAAGACCAAAATATACATGCATGAGGTTATTCATTGCAGCATTATTTGTAACTGCAAAATATTGGAAACCTCAAGGTCCATGAATAGAATACATGGAATATACATACATACAATGAAGAAGTATGGAGCTATTAAAATGAGGAATATCTCTATGAATTTACACGAAGCAATTTTCAAGAAATATTGTTATATAAGAAAAGCAAACTGCAAAGAGACATATACAGTATGCTACCTTTTGTGTAGGTAGAAAAGTGAAATAACAGAACATACAAATATTTGCTTATACAAAGAAACACAGGGAGGATAAAAGAGAAAACAACAAAGCTAATTATTTGCAAGGGGCCAGGACTCACTGAGAGGGACAGAAGAAGGCTGAAAGGGATACAGGAGGAAGGTTTTACTTCTCTGAGTGTATCTTTTGGTACTTTTGACTTTTAGAAACAAGATAGTGCTCTACATATTCAAACAATAAAATTAAATCAACCAGGATAGGTAGGGGAGAAAAACCCTAAAACTGAAAGCAAATTGAAAAATTAACCCAACTGTATTTCAAATGAATGGCATAAACACACTGAAGTGGGTAAAAAGAACCCCAGTAACTTAGGAACACAGTATTTGACTACATACTCTCAGCCTTGGATGGACTAGGGGTGAAAACTGCAAACAAATCCTGACCTGAACTTTTAAGGAGGTTTGTTTTCTACAGTGGTATCAGTGAAGCAGTTCTGAAGCTTTTTTAGATGTACTATAGGATTGAACAAATGAGTCAATAAATACAAGTATCAACACTATTTGCCGTTAGCATTGTCACTAAGGAAGAAGGATATACAAATATGAAATGTGTGAAGACAAGAAAGAACCCTATCAGGATTAACTGGAATGTGGTGGGGATAGGGCGGGTGGGTTTGGTGTTCTCAGGATTTCTAACATATGTATGTGCATAAGAATAGCTTGTGTTTACAGTCCCAGCTACACGGAAGGCTGAGGTGAGAGGATCACTTGAGGCCAGGAGTTTGACAGCAGCCTGGCCAACATAGTTAGATGCTGTTTCTTAAACAAAACCAAAAATCATTCTTGGTGCATTATGTTATAAAGGAAAAAAGTAAAGAATATAGAATATCTCTGTGCATACGTATATAGATGTATGTGTATATTTTAATGGATATGTATATACATGTGTATATATCTAAATAGTTCGTGGCTCTGTCGACACGTGCAATGAGCACACTTGGTACTTAGATTTTACTCTCTAGTATAATTATCAACAAAAAAAATCCAAGGGCTCCTCAAGAAATGGCTGATTTCAGGGCAGCAGCAAGGTGAATACAAGATGAGCCTGAAGCATTTCTTTATGTAGAAAAATAAGAAAATGCTATGTATTGAAAAAAAAGATGCAGGTATGCCACACTGGCTAAATATGAGGCAATAGTAGCCCCAGCATAACTAAGCATACACTAAATTTTAGAATATCAAAACGGTAAGTACCCGTGAACACATTTTGACAATATTAGAAAATGGAGGACAAGGGTTTCTTGCTTAGTGTAGATTGCTAAGTGCTAACTGGTCAATATGGAGTACATGCTGGAGTTAGAAAACATGGAAAATACCCATTTTGCAAGCATCATATAAAGATTGGTTCAGACAAGAACCAGCGATGGGTGCTGATTCTAGGGGAAATTTTTTAAAAAACTCAGCTGGGCCGCCGAGCACAGTTGCTCACGTCTGTAATTCCAGCACTTTGGGAGGCTGAGGTGGACGGATCACCTGCAGTCGGGAGTTTAAGACCAGCCTGACTAACATGGAGAAACCCCATCTTTACTAAAAATACAAAATTAGCTGGGCGTGGTGGCCCATGCCTGTAATCCCAGCTACTCTGGAGGCTGAGGCAGGAGAATCATTTGAACCTGGGAGATGGAGGTTGCAGTGAGCTGTGATCACACCATTGCATTCCAGCCTGGGTAACAGGAGTGAAACTCTGTCTCAAAAAAGAAAAACAAAAAAACTCAGCTGGGCAAGGTGGCTCAATGCCTATAACCCCAGCTACTTGGAGCCTGAGGTGGGAGGATCACTTGAGCTCAGGAATTAGACTGAAGTGTGCTATAATTGTGCCACTGCACCAGCCTGGGTGACAGAATAAGACCCTATCTCAAAAACCAAAAGCTCTCTCTTCACAGAGTGCTAATTAATGCCAAGGGAAAAAAAGAGTAATACAGTGGAGAACTGGACAATTGTTTGATTGGAGATGAGGTGAGAGTAAGACTTTTCTCTGAAAATTCTTGTGAATTTTGTACTATGTACAAGCATTAACTATTCAAAAATAGGACTAAAAATAAAGAATTTGAGTGTAATACATAAAATAACCCTCCCCTACCCCCCCACCCAAGATGTCCATGTTCTAACCCTGGAACCTGTGAATATGTTCGGGGAATATGAAGGTTGCATATAGAATTAAAGTTGCTAATTAGATGACTTTGTGATGGGGAGATTACTCTGGACTATCTGAGTGGGCCCAATATAATCACAAAGGTTTCTGGAAGTAAAAGAGGAAGGCAGAAGAGCCAGTGTGAGTGTGAGGAAATGTGAGAAAGACTTGCCCGGTCACTGCTGGCTTTGAGGATGGATGGCAACTACACGGAGACCTAGAATGTGGGCAGCCTCTAGCAGCTGGGAAAGACAGGAAAACAGACTCTATCCTAGAGTCTCCAGAAAGGAAGACTGCTCTGCCAACGCCATCTTCAGTCCAGTGTGACCCATTTCAGACTTCTCTCCAGAATGACAAGATAAATTTGTGTTGTTTTAAGCCACTAAATTTGTGATAACTTGTTACTGCTGCAATAGAGGTGATGCATAAGAAGAGTCACGTGATTGCCTCTGAAGCGGACCAGGGATGTGAAAGGGAGACTTCCTTTTCACTACATGTCTTCTGGTATTACTCCAAATTTTAATCTTGTGTGATTTTTTTTTTTTTCTTTTTTTGAGATGGAGTTTCGCTGTTGTTACCCAGGCTAGAGTGCAATGGCGCGATCTCGGCTCACTGCAACCTCCGCCTCCTGGGTTCAAGCAATTCTCCTGCCTCAGCCGCCCGAGTAGTTGGGACTACAGGTGTGCGACACCATGCCCAGCTAATTTTTGTATTTTTAGTAGAGACGGGGTTTCACCATGTTGACCAGGATGGTCTCGATCTCTTGACCTTGTGACCCACCTGCCTGGGCCTCCCAAAGTGCTGGGACTATAGGCGTGAGCCACCGCGCCCAGCATCTTGTGTGATTTTTAAAGTAAAAACCACAATGGTCACTAAACAAACACGCAAACAATAGACATTCACTTCAGGAGCTCTCTACGGACTATAAAATTAAGTACAAATCCTCTGTCTCTTCCCCAAGACTCTCCGCACCTGTCTCCCTATCCCATAATACAACAGGTGGCCAGTCTCCTCCAGGTCTCTAAGTAACACACAGGGCTCATTTCTGTTGCTGCCTCACCTGAAAAGCTTCCTTCCTTCTCTCTCCTTGTTTGAATTTTATGTGTCCTTCTGGGTCTGGCTGTGGTCCCAGCTCCTCCATTATGCCTTCTATAATGCCACACTGGTTTCTTCCCCCTGATTCCCCATGATGGCTGTTAATTCTGGCCCTTGCTTATGTTTAATTGAAAGTCCTGTTATCTACCATCCTGCACTGTTCTCAGTGTGCTTTGCATATGGGCATTATCACCAAACTATCACTCTACAGGGTGCAGTCTAAAGGAAGGGCCTGTATACTTTTCTCTCTTATTTCCTGGCATGCCTAGTACCCATTAATTCAACAAATGTTTGCTAGGCACCTATCATGTGCTAAGGACAGTGCAAGGTGCTGGGAACACAGTACTTCAGATCTAGATCCTACCTTTTGTGAACTCACTGTTAAGTGAAGGAGAGATATATTAATCAAATAACTATAGAACTACATGTTATAGTAAGAGTGATAAATCATACAGGATGCTTTAAGAACATATATCAGAGGAACCTAGGATACGGATGGCGGTGGTTAGTTTAAGAAAATACTTAATAGTTGCTGAAGAAATACAAATACTTAGACAATTAGATCAGTACACAAGTACTCAGAATCACAAAATATTAAAGTGAAAGGGGGGCTGATATTGTAGTCCAATTATATTGCTTTACAGATGAGGAAACTGAGGCTCTGTGTGGGGGACGCACTTGGTCGAGGTCCTACAGCAAGGCAGAGTTAGTGCCAGAACCATGGGCCAGCACCTTGATCCCTAGGTAGCACTTTACTACACAGGATTCTATTACTTCAAAGGGGCTCCCTGAAGGATTTCTCAAGGGGCAAGCTCCTTTCTTCTGCTACACTTTAAAAGACTGATTTCTAAAATGCAGCTCAGGAAGGAGTCTGTGGTTCAAACCTACAGAGAACATCCCTCCTGTATTCCTCCTTGGATGCTGCCAGGCTTCTGTATTGAGGAAGATAGCACATAAATGCTAGAAGCAAACTCCTTTTGGGAAGGGGAACTTGGTTCTGGTCATCCCCAGTTTCAGGTGGAAAGGGGCTTTTGCTGCTGTTTTGCAGGCCCTGACCTTCAGGCTGACATTCTCTTTTCTTAAAGCTGCCGTGTGAACTTTTGTCTGTGCATTCTGCCCAACAGTACGTGTGCTGGAGGGGGCATGAGTGGGCTGGCAAAGGGCAGCTGGAAAATCTGATTCTGACTCAGTGCTGTTTCCAGGCTCAGTGCAGGTGGAGGAGAGTGTAGGACACAGAACAGACCTGGCCCAGCCGATATTGACCTCTCCCTCACCCAAGGGAGTCTTGGCCTCCAGCTGCCACTATTGGCGGTGATGAGGTCATGCCGGATACCAGCCAGGCTCATCTGAGGACTGTTTGGAGCCGATTAAAGCCTTGATGAAATGCGGGGGCCTGGATGGCAAGTGGCTCTGGAGAGAATGGGCTCTGGTGACCAGGCTCTCATTTCCAGCTCAACTATGCAGTGGCTCCTCTATGTCCACAGGAGCCAGGATACAGAAATACTTCTCCCTGCCTTGAGCAAGGACAGTTCCTCATTCTATACTGGGTAGGGGGCTAAGGATAGAACTCAGGTCACTGAGGGCTTCTTTTAGGCCTGGTCTACCACATGGGCTGCAAATAACAATACCACAGAATTCCTCCACTCCCCAAAATGCCCCAGGCTAGACTACTGGATCCCTTTGGATGACTAAATGGCCATCCCTCTCCACAGGATTTTCTCAAGCTAAATGACAGGCTAACATCCACATTTTGAGTCTCAATGTCAATGCCATATGCTCAGGGAAGTCTTCCTCTATTCCCCTTTAGACTAGATTAGGTCCCATTATGCTCTTGTAGTACCCTCTATTCTTCCATAATAATACTTTTATTATTAACTAACAATTTAACTAATAACTAGCTGGTAATTTTGTAATCATTTGCCTAATATCTATATTCTATCAGACTTTAAGCTTTACAAGGATATAATAAATATTTGTTAAAATAATAACATGAAATCAATTAAAAGGAAGGGAAGAGAGATGTTTACAGATGTTTTTAATAACATTATTTTAAAAACTGTTGTATTGGCTCACGCCTGTAATCCTAGCACTTTGGGAGGCCGAGGCGGGTGAATCACAAGGTCAAGAGATTGAGACCATCCTGGCCAACATGGTGAAACCCTGTCTCTACTAAAAATACAAAAATTAGCTGGGCGCGGTGGCACGCGCCTGTGGTCCCAGCTACTTGGCAGGCTGAGGTGGAAGAATCGCTTGAACCCAGGAGGCAGAGGTTGCAGTGAGCCAAGACTGCACCACTGCACTCCAGCCTGGCGACAGAGAAAGACTCCGTCTCAAAAACAAAACAAAACAAAAAAACTGCTGTATACAACAGAGGGGCTCATCTTCTCCACTTTAGCTGTGGGGTTGATCAGGTCCTCCTGGCTTTCCAGCGTGCTTTCAGGCAGGCAGTCAGCCATCCAAGACAAGATTTTCTGGTTTTGAGAGGCATGGAGGATTTTTTTCTTCTTTTCTTTTTCAATAGCTTTACTGAGATGTAACTTACATACCATAAAGTTCACCCATTTAAAGTATACAATTTAGAGGAGGTTTCTCATATACTTATAGAGTTGTACAACCATCACCATAATTTAATTTTAGAATATTTTCATAATCTCCAAAAGAAACCTTGTACCCATTAGCAATCTCTCCCCATCCCTCCCCCGGATAACTGCTAACATGGAGGACTTTTAAAATTTGAATCCAAACAAGAAGAAGAAAGCTTTAGTATTCAATCACTTGACACAATTTCTTCATTTTATAGAGGAAAACAGTGATGTTAGAGAAGGGCCATGATCTACAGGGGTGAGATGTGGCAGAACTGAGGTGGATCAGTCTCTGATGTCTACAGCATAATGGCAGTGCTCTGACCTCTCTGCCACGCAGTGTGACTATATGTGTCCCAGAATGTCTATACCTCTGGACTTTAAGCTAGTTGAGGGCAGAAGCTGTATTTTGCTCATTTGTCTCCCCTTTCTGCCTGGGAGTACCAGCAGAGCAGTCACGTTTTAAGTGTGGTCTGTGTACTGGTGCCAGATGGTGAACTTTGCTACCAGTTTTTGATGGGATAAGTATAAACAATAAGTGTCTGGAAACTTTTATAGCAACTAGTCAGAGTAACTTTATGTCTGTTAGGAATTGATGGCAAATTTGGGGCTATATTTTGTATGCCTTTAAAAATATACTTTTTCTTTTTTTTTTGAATCTAAGTTTCGCTCTTGTCACCCAGGCCAGAGGGCAATGGCACGATCTCAGCTCACTGCGACCTCCACTTCTCGGATTCAAGTGATTGTCCTGTCTCAGCCTCCCAAGTAGCATCTGCCACCACACCCGGCTAATTTTTTGTATTTTTAGTAGAGATGGAGTTTCACTATGTTGGCCAGGCTGGTCTTGAACTCCTGGCTTCAGGTGATCTACCTGCCTCAGCCTCCCACAGTGCTGAAATTACAGGCATGAGCCACTGTGCTCAGCCTTCCCCCATTTTTTTAAAACCTGTTTCAAGTACAACATATAAAAAAAGCACAATTCGTACATAAGGATACAACTCAATTTTCACAAAATGAACACATCCACATAAGCAGCAACTACATAAAGAAATAACATGACAGCATCCCAAAGGTCCCCTCATGGCCTCTCTCAGTTACTACCCACCCTCTCGAGGTTAAGTACTACCCTGACTTCTTAGGCCATTGATTAGTTTTCTCTATTCTGGACTTTGAATGCAGGCATACTGTAAGTACTCTTCTATGTTTGGCTTGTGACCTGATGTGAGGTTTGTGTTGTAGTACAGAGCAAGAGTTCACTCAATCCCATTGTATATTATTCCACCGTGTGACCACCTACAATTTATTCATCCATTCAGCTACTGATAAACATTTTAGAAATGCCTAAACCATCCTTCACATTAAACATAAAGCCTGTTCTAGTCCTCCTCTGAATCTTAATGATTTCCCTTTGGAGGATAAGTCCAGTCTCCTCAGCATAGCTTACATTAGTGACCTTGAATATCAGCTCTTCCTTTCCATTCTTGCCCTCTGATACCCTCCAGCTCTTCTGAACTACCTGCAATATTCTGAGTAAAGTATGCTGCTTCATACTCCATGCCTTTGAACATGCTGCGCCCTCTGCCTTCTTACCTCATCCACCTGGTACATTTGCATTCATCCTTGAAGACTTGGTGTGAACCCCATCTCCTATATCATGCTTGCTCTGCCCTCTTCAAGATTTAGAAGGTCTTTTCTTTGTGATCTCACAGCACCTTCTATACGTCTCCATTAACACAGCAGATAGCAGTTCTTGGTTAAAATGTCTGGTTTCCTCACTGAACTGTGAGTTACTTAAGGGCAAAACTCATGTCTGGATCATCTTTATTTACCTGGTGCCTAGGGCATGGTTTGTGGCAGCAGAGATGCTCAGTAAGTGTTTGGTAAGAGAAGGAATGCTGGAGCTGGAAGGGGTCCTTGGTATCTTAACTTCTCTGTTTTACTGAGGAGGAGAAAGGATATGCCTAAAGGTGAAAGGATTTGTTGGTGGCAGAGCTGAAACATCTGATCCTTCACCCAGTGCTCATTCCCCCTCTCTGTACTGCTGGCGAGAATCAGAGGGTGAAGCTTAAACACAGGACAGACAGCCTGAGGCAAAGCTGATTCCCTGCACATCTGGCAGTGCCGCCAGATGGACAGACAGTGAAGTGGAACAAGAAGCAGAACGCTAAGTCTCGGGTCCTAACAACAAGTTAAGAGGCTGTTAAAGGGGATGGCAGCACTGGAAAGGATCTTTGCCTCAGACAGGGATGGTGGGGAATTTAAGGACTCATTTGATGATGGCTGGTTAACACTGGTAACTGAGCACAGACTTGGAGACAAGGGCAAGGAGGATTCACTAAAGTAGGTGGGAAGGAGGCCGCGGGAGGACCCGGGGAAAGTGTTAGGTTTCGTTAAAGCCCAAGTGTTTCTGAAGCGACGATCACCAGTGACTGAAAAGGAAGTGGCATTGTGACTATAAGGAGAAGGAAGATAGCTAGGCGGAGGTGGCTCATATGTGAAGCTCTAAAAAGTCAGACACATTAGGAAATTAAGAGTTGGGGGAGGGCATCAGCAAAGAGTAGACCAAAAAGTAAAGACACCACATCTCCTGAAAGAAAACCTCCAGTGGTTTTGGAGATTTATCAGTGCATCCGATCCAAAACATACTAAACCATGTGCAGGGCACTGTAGCAAATGAGATGGAGACAAAAAAAGACACAGGCCTGGCCTTCATCTACCTTGGTCTAGTAAGTGAGACCCAAATCCAGAGAACAGGGAAGACTTCAGACGAAAGGTGGCATGAGGCTGGGGACTGATTGGTAAAAAGAACTCCACCAGCAGGAGAAACAGTCTTAAAGGGAAAAGAGAGACCAAACAAACAGCGAGAGTAAAGGCACCAATGTGGGAACACAGTGTAGCTGGAGTATTAGGGCTCCAGTGGGGGGAAAAGGTAGGTGAGTGTCAGACTAGAGCAACTCTAAAACCAGTTAAAAACATTAGTATGGTTAGGATTTTTTTTTTAAACAAGTGAGCACTGAGCGTTTCTGAAGTTAATAATAACAGATACTATATATAAAGTACCTACTCTGAAGAAGTACACTATGTCCTAATCCTTACAAATCCTTCGGAGGTAGGTGGCACCACCCCCATTTCTAGATGAGGAAAAAGAACTTCAGAACAGTCAGTAATTTGCCCTGGATCGCAGAGCTATTAAATGGCAGGGCTGGTACTCAGATCCTGACTCCAGTATTCATGCTCTTCCCTTGCAACCGCTCTTAGCTGGGGCTTCTTCTTGGAAGCACATATGAAAACATATTTGACTAGTGATTTTCTCAATGCTTCCAAAGGGGTGTGTGTGTATGTATATATGTACACACACACACACACACACACACACACACACACACACACACACACACACACACACAGAACCATTTTAGATGTCTGGGAGAGAAGTTAATTCCTGTGCACAATGGATGCCTTGGAGCATGAGGGCTCAACTCTCTGGAGAAACCCTGGTCAAGAAAGACCGCCATGATTAGAGACATGTTTTAGGAAGATGGCTCTGCCAGTGGATCACATCGCTGAGAGGACCTGGTTGCCAAAGCAACTTAACAGTCCTGGAAATACCAAGATGAGTCAGCTTCAGGCACTTGAAGTAGGAGGCTCCGGCCACCTTCCCTGATCACTCCTCTTTCTAGTCCTACTGCCTTTTCCCTACCTCTCTCCCTCCCTCCAACCACACCTGCATTCAAGTGCTGTAGCAGAGCCTTCCTGCTGATAAGTCACCAACACAGGCAAAAGCAGCTGGTTCAAAGGTAAAAAACACAGGGGTCTCTGTCTCAGGTTGGGAGTAGAAGACTGGCACTAGTTAATTCAAAACCCTTCTGGAGAACTCTGGCAAACTCCTATTATCCTTCCCGAGAAGGCTTCAGCACCCCCTCATCTGGGAAGCTTTCTGTAACTGATTCCACCTCGCTGATTACCAGGCAGAAGAAAGCTTTTCCCCCGTTCATCCCCAGAGCCCCTTGTCCAGGCGCCTGCTAGAGCACCTACCCCATTATTACGGCTGTTTCCACAACTGTCCTCTGTCAGTATGAGAGCCTCTCAGGGTCAGTGATGGTTTGCCTGATCTGTCTTAGGATTCCTTGAGGCCCACAGTCTCAGAGATGTCAACTGGCTTGTCCAGGGTCACCTGACAGGGCTGAGATTTAAATCCAGGTCTGACTTCAAAGCTTGTGTTCTTTTTCACTATGCTACGGGGTCTCCCAAAGATGAAGTGACGTTAAGCAGTCTGTGCTAAGCTGAAGGAAGTATCAGAGTAGACTAGATGACCAAGAAAGGCTTCCTAAGAGAGGGAGGCCTTGAAAAGTCTGAGGATTCAGATAAGAAAAGAGGGAACATGACGGCACTTTAGGCAGGATGGGAATGTTGTAGATAGAGACAGAATTAAGAGGCCTTAAAGTAGGAGAAAAGGTCCCATACTGGGGAGGAATGGCATTAGAACTGCCAGAACGAGTTGGATTTCTTTATACATGTCACAATGATAACTACTTATAGTAGAGTACCTACCATGTACCTGCCAGGGGCTTTTGCAAAAATTACCATCAATCCTCATGCTATCCTTGTGAAATGGGTGTTATTTTAGATGTACGAAAACTGAGGCTTAGAGAATTAAGGCAACATGTCCAGGGCAACACAGCTAATAGGTGAGGGAGCTGGGATTCAAACCCAGGTTGGTGTGATTCTGAAGCCTGAGGTTCCCTTTCTATTATGCCTAATGGACCAGAGGGCTTTCCACATTATCAGCCTGATGCTTCTGCCTGAACCTCCTCCCAACTCAAATGAGGACTTCTGGTCAGACAACAAGCAAGAGCAGCTGACTCTTCCAGCTCTAACCCTCTAAGACCTAGGGACCCTAAATCCCTGAGGACTGAGTGATTGTAAGGAAATTATTCTGTGTGGGCCCTATGAGCACAGGCTGGCCTCTGTATTTAGACCTGCTTTGGATCTCGCAGAGAGAATCTCCCTTTGGTTACTGCAGCAAAGCTGGTAGCAAGCACAGCCTAAGAAAGCTGGATGGGGCCAGGTGCAGTGGCTCATGCCTGTTATCCTAGAACTTTGGGAGGCTGAGGCTGGAGGACCACCTGAGGTTGGGAGTTCGAGATCAGCTGACCAACATGGAAAAACCCTGCCTCTGCTAAAAAGTACAAAATTAGCCAGGAATGGTAGCACATGCCTATAATCCCAGCTACTAGGAAGGCTGAGGCAGGAGATCACTTGAACCCGGGAGGCGGAGGTTTCAGCGAGCTGAGACTGTGCCATTGCACTCTAGCCTAGGCAACAAGAGTGTAACTCCATATCAAGAANAAAAAAAAAAAAAAAAAAAAGAAAGCTGGATAGGCAGGAAGGTAGGCTCCCTTGCCTTCCCTGAAACCCTTTGGAGAGGGTCAGTTGAGGTCAAAAGGCTTTGAAAATATTACTGGCAACAGTCCCTAGAATGATAGACCAGGATCCTGCCTCTCGGTTGGCTGGTCACACACACAGGCAGACCAAGGGAGGTCAAGGGGGAAGAGAGGTCAGAAGTTGGCAGCCTGCAGGCCCTGAGTGACGGCAACTTGTTCAGGGTTGGGAGGGAGAAATAGTGGGTTAATGGTTTTGGCCCTTGAGGCTGGGAGGCTAGGGCAGGGGGTATAAATAGATGCTGGCTAAAAAGGCAGGTGGGAGAAATGTAAAGGTGGGGGCTAAGGGCATCTGTTCCAAGTTAACAGGCAGGAACCATGCCCCTGCAACAGCTCAAAGGGACAGCCTTGGCCTGAGGGGTGAGGATGGAGCGAGTTTCATAAAAGGCCCTCTTTCCATTTCAAAGGTGTTCGATCTAGAAGGCTAGGAAGAGGGGCTCCTTATAAAGTGAATTCTGTGTCTGGGGGCTGGGAGGAAGGAAGCAGAGAATGCAAACTACTGGACAATAGCTGGGAGTATTGATTGATTTTAAGGCATGGCAGAGAGAAAGTCCTTGGTGAACACTCCCATTCTTAGCTACAAATGTCTTGTCACAGAGCTTCCCAATGGACAAAAGAAGCAGCATTCTGCTTGGGGACATTTTCTAAGTCTCTGCTTCTGAGAGTAGCAAGTTCTCCCTCCAAAAGCATCAGTCATCCCAAGCACAGCTGCCACATCCACAGACAGTCCTGCCCTTCAGTGGCTGTGCCCCAGACCAAAGCATATTCTGGCTGCTCTGGGGCAGACTTGGGGGTACAGGCCAGGCCTGGGTTTTAAGCTAGTGTGGCTGACAGTAAGTGGCAAGATTAGGTGTTTGTTTCTAAGAAGTCCCCAGAAGCCAATCAGAAGATGATCTGGGGATGCTGGGCCTGTGAAGGCAAAGGCTCTGGGACTGAAAGAACTTTCTTTAAAGACTGGTTTTGAAAAAGTGATTAGGTAGCAAAAGACAGTTGGCATAAGTTACAGAGAAGAACACAGCTCATTAAAAAGATGTTTCAACCACAGCCAGGCACGGTGGCTCACGCCTGTAATCCTAGCACTTTGGGAGGCTGAGAAGGGCAGATCACCTGAGGTGGGGAGTTTGAGACCAGCCTGACTAAAAATACAAAAGTAGCCGGGTATGGTGGTGCATGCCTGTAATCCCAGCTACTAGGGAGCTGAGGCAGAATTGTTTGAACCCGGGAGGCCAAGGTTGTGGAGAGCTGAGGTGGCGCCACTGCACTCCAGCCTGGGTGACAAGAGCGAAATTCTGTCTCAAAAAAAAAAAAGTTTCAACCAGTCAGAGATGAAGTAAAATGGGCTTAACTACCTGGGGAAGAAGCAGGGGGGTTCCTTCTGTCTCTGACCAAATTAAAAAAAATGTCAGCTAGCTAGGTGTGGAGAGAGTTCTGCTGGCAGAGAGGCAGGCAATCATCAGAGTGGCCCAGAGACCTTTGAAGACCCTTCCACTTCTCAGGTTCTATGAAGAATGATCCCAACAAAGAAGACCCTGGGATCTAGCCCCAAGAGAGGATCCCTGGCCCCCAAAAAGCAGCAGAAGGGGCATGAACAGATAGTCATGTGCCATGCAGTTCATGTGTCACTCAGGGGCTTGTGCCCCACACATCCTGGCAAGATGCTTCCCACCCGATCCCAAGGAGAGGCTGGAGTGGGACATGGGGAAGTGGGAGAGAAAGTGACTGGGATGTGTCTGGCAGGTAACACTACCAGACCTGGACAGGACTTGCCCAGCCTGAGTCTGGGGATGCCACACATTGTCCTTCCAATTGACTGATGTTCTCCCAAGGGAGGGTATTCATTATGCAACAAATATTCATTGAGTGCTTACTAAGTGCCAAGTACATATAGTAGATGCTGGGGACACTTGAACAAGTCAATCACGGTTTTTGCCTTTTAGAAGAACAAGTTAGGGAGAAGGCTATTGAACAATTTCAGGTTGTGACATGTGTTATGACAGAAAAGAATAGGGTGCCATGACCCAGAGTAATGGAAGGGGCCTGAGACTCAGATGGGACCAAGGAGGATGTCTTTGCGACCTGGGTTAGCAGGGATTTAAAGAGCCTCTCCTTTGTTTCATTAGCTCTGCTTTGGAGTCACAGAGAAGAGAGAACACTTTTAGGGATGGAACAATCAAGAAAACTCTCACAGTATATGCAGACAGGCAGGATGGCATGGTGCATCACACACACAGGTAGGCAGAGAACATACATCAGCCACAGGAGGGCAAACCACCTGTGTGCATGCCACTCTCAGCAAGTACTCTCCAGCTGCTCTCGAGGCATTTCTAGCTCTGGGAGGATAATGGGGCTCTGGGGAAGTATGTTATTTCCAGAATAAAGAGGCTACCAAGTACTCTCTCCCCACTGCCAAACCCCACCCCACCCATCCTCCACCTCTGCTCTCACCTCCATCAAGCAGCTCCTTGACAGTGCGGTAGTCGTCAGCAAGGACAGCGTAGTGTAGGGCTGTGCAGCCCTTGAAGCTGGCACGGTTGTTCAGCCTGTTGTTGAAGTCATCCTCTCGGGTGACCAGGACTGGGGAGACAGTAACACAAACCCTTCCATTAGCAATGAGAGCATGAGCTACCAATCTAACCTGTTTTCTCTTGGCATTTTAATTCATTCATTCACGCATCTACCTACTCACTAAACATAAAATGGCACCTACTATGTTCCTGGCCATCTGTGCTGGGTAAGAAGAGGCAAAACAGAGGCTAGTTAGTTCCACAATGTTTACCGACATCTGTTATGTGTTAGGATTCATCCTGGGGACATGAAATAGATCAGATAAGGTCCCTGATCTAACTGAGGAGGGAGGCAGACAATAACCAGATGTTTATAGAACTGTTTGAGATAAATGTTCTGTTAGAGGTATAAGAGGAGAATATACTAGAATGCCAGAGGAGAGTTTAGCTCAACCTCGGGATGAAGAGAGGATCCCAGAAGACAGGAGTCTTAAAGGATGAAGAGAAGTTATGCAGGTGAAGAAAGCAGGCTGGGGTAGGATAAGGGAAGAGTGGGGCAAGAGACAGAGGCTGTTTTAGCAGAAGATTAATATTATCCCTCTGCTCTGAAAATGTTTACATTCTGGTAAGAAATTAGTTTTAATTTTTAAAAATGTAAAAAAAATAAAAGCAATTAAAATTTTAAAATCACAGGAAAGTTCAAAATAGAAAAGGGACCAAGATCTTAGTGACTGAGAAACTACATGTTAGATTTTGATATATGTTCTTCCAAGATTTCGTGCGTGTGTGTGTGTATCCCCTACAAAACTGGAATTTACTGTATATGCAATTTTGTAAACTGCATTTTTACCCTTAATAATTACCTATAAGAAAAAACAAAAATAAAAAAACAAAAAAAGACAATAAAAAATTACCTATAAACATTTAAAAACTTTTAAAAATACTTTTTAACTTTCTACCCAAATCAAAAGGAGACCTATAAACATTTTTTTGAAAGACAAATAAGCATTTCATGTGGTCAAAGAACCAAAATCCCCCAGGCTCACTCTAGTGCTAATATTTGTGATTCTCTTACTCTGATTTGATATAAAATAATCTAAAACTAGTCCATCACTTTTCCAAGACTCTCTGGGTTGGGTGACCCCACATAACCTGTTTACCCAGGGGGTCCTGGTTTGTATCTGTTGTTATAGACAGTTCTAGTTTGGACAATAAATTAGAATGTTACCCCACCTCTGGGGCCTTCCCTTGGGAAATGAGACCCCACAGAGCACTCTCTCCCCTGCTCAGGCAGTGGAGCTTCTTTCTACCCCATGTGGAAGTTAACCAGGCAACTGGAAGTAGAAGCCTGGATGTCCTGGTCCCAGCCTTGGCTCTTATTCCATCCTGTTTACCAGTTTAGGTGAAGGTGCAAACACACTCTCTTGCATTCTCTCCTGAGCTGAGTTTGTAGGGGAGGAATTTGGGTCCTGACTACCTGTATTCCTCTTCTCCCCAAGTCTACAGCATAGGATCTACAGAGGACAGGCTCCTCTTACCGCTCACTGGATAAAGAGGTACACTCAGTCAAGAGATGACTTTACTTATGTAATCAAAAGCACCAGACAATTTCTGAACCATTCTTTTTCAAGTGGTCTTGGAATGGAGTCTATGCTTCTACCCCTCCTGCAATACTGAACATCCTATATAAAGTTCCAAAAGCCAGAAGAGTGTTAGCCTCTTACTAATACTATTTCTTTTTTTTTTTTTTTTTTCTTTTTTTGAGATGGAGTCTTAATCTGACACCCAGGCTGGAGTACAGTGGCAAGATCTGGCTCACAACAGGTTCAAGCGATTCTCTGCCTTAGCCTCCTGAGTAGCTAGGATTACAGGTGCCTGTCACCACACCTGGCTAATTTTTCTATTTTTAGTAGAGATGGGGTTTCACCATGTTGACCAGGCTGGTCTTGAACTCCTGAGCTCAAGTGATCCGCCTGCTTCAGCCTCTCAAAGTGCTGGGATTACAAGTGTGAGCCACTGCGCCCAGCCATACGTTTACTGACCTACTGTATGCCTGACATGGTCACTTTATACAATTAATCTTATTTAATTCTCATAAGTACCTTACATAGTAGGTAATTATTATTCCCATTTTATAGATGAGGAAACAGGCTTAGAGGTCACATAGCTAATAAGTGGTTGTCCTTATACTTTCTCACATATCATAATGTCACCCTCATTTTCCAAATGAGGAAATCAGAGACCAAGAAAGAAGTAGAACCCAGATGTCCTGGTCCCAGCCTTGACTCTTATTCCATCCTGTTTTCCTGTTTGGGTGAAGGTACAAACACACTCTGCAGAAATTGCCCTTAAGAAAATGGCCTGAGGTTTATAGCTGGCACTCACATAAGCTAGTGTGGGTGGAAGCATTTCAAATGTTTGGCCAAAATAAAGTTGGTGGAGTGTGCAGCTGGAGAACAGACAACAGTCTCTTGTGGTTTACAGAATCAATGGTCAATGAGCCTTCTACTCCTGATATGGGCTCTCCAGACTGATGACCCGCCTGCCCCCGCCCCAGAAATGTTATCTGACCTTTCCTGAAGCAGGAAGAACAGGAAGTTAAAAGGCCTCTAACATACAAGTCCCATGTGCAATGGCATCTACACTTTTCCCATCAGAGAGCCCTTTAGGACCTCAATCAGAGATTACTAGCCCTTAGTCACAGTCTTATCAAATCATGCTAGGTGATCTTATTTCCAGCCCACTGCAGATTAGGAGAAGGAAATAAGAAGGCCAGGGAGGATGCCATAGAACCAAGCAGATTGATTACAATCAAGCACTGGCCAGGCAGGCAGGGAAAAGAACAGGACAATGAAAAGCTGAAAAAGGAATTCAGAGTACAGCACCTCAAAAGCCCCTACGGGCATCACTGAACTGCCACATAGGACATTAACTGCTGGATATAATGATGAACCTGATGAAAAGTGATAGTTGGCTCAAGAAAAGCAAGAAAGGTGTAATCCTTTTTACGAAGAAAACATATCATTCATTCAACAAACAACATTTAATGAGCACCAATGCAGGGTGGTAGTTCCTGGAGATATAATAATAAATAAGACACAGTTCCTGACTTTCAGAAGCTAACAACCTAATGCAAGAATCAGACCACTGAGCAGACAAATGATAATATAATTTCACACATGCAATGACAGAGCTATACACAGGTTGCTTACCATAAACAGCAGATGAACTCAAGGAACACAGCTGGGGCTATTTTGGTGCAAACGTCAGCAGAGTGCCAGTGTCATAGCCCAGCTAATAAGGAATGTCCAGAGGAGGCACACTGTTTACCAGTCTCATCACTCATCATCGCCTTTCTAATGCTCTTTCTTGCCTCTGAGCTTTTGTAAATACTATTCCACTGCCTGGAACATTCCCCTCTCCCATGCCTTCAGTTGGCTAACTCCAATATACTGTTAGGCCTCTGATTAGAAGTCACTTTCTCCAGTGATTCCTCCTATGTTTGAGGTAGTTATTGCTCCTAAGAGCTCCCCTAGTACCTTACACATCTTCCAATTCTAGTATTTATTACATTCTGTTGCAAGCACCTGCTTACTTGACTACAATTCCCGACTAGACAAAAAAAATTCAATGAGGACAGGAAGTGTGACTACGTTCTCCAGTGCCCAGCAGTGTATGGCCGTGAGTATGTGCTTGACAAATACTTGCTGAATCAACAAATAAATATGTCAAACATAAACGAGGCCCTAATATTATCTTTGGTTTTGGAATAATAAAAATAAAAGTAATACCAGTCAACCGTATTTTGTGGGGGCAGTAGAGTATGACTGTTAAATAGCTGAACTCTGATGTCAGACCACTTATGTTTGAGTCTCAGTTCTGAACTTACTGACTGTGTAATCTTCAGTAATTTACCTAACCTCTCTGTGGCAGACTCCTTTATCTGTATGTGGAAATAATAACAGTAATGCCTTCACGGGATGTTGTAAGGATTAAATGAGACACTATGAATAAAGGAGCTAGGTACAGTACCTAGCATATAGTACCTCTCAATAACAATTATTATCTCATCTTGGGCTTCTAAAAGTATATTTTCTCTGTGAAAAAAGGTTTCATCTGGGGAATCCTGCATATACTTTTCCTCTCAGAAAGGCACAGTGAGGCGGGCATGGTGGCTCACGCCTGTAATCCCAACACTTTGGGAGGCCGAGGCGGGTAGATCGCTTGAGCTTAGAAGTTTGGACAACATAGTGAACACTATCTCTACAAAAAATACAAAATTAGCTGGGCATGGTGGCACATGCCTGTAGTCCCAGCTACTGGGGAGGCTGAGGTGGTAGGATCACTTGAGCCAGGGAGGCAGAGGTTGCAGTGAGCAGAGATCATGCAACTGTACTGTAGCCTGGACAACAGAGCCAGACCCTGTCTTAAAAAAGAAAGAAAAAGAAGGAAGGAAGGAAGGGAGGGAGGGCACAGTGAGCATGAGAAAAGAGTTCTGAGTTAAGAGCCATCTGTTTCATTGGGTGTCACTCAGCAGTTTCTTGTTTGACAGCCAAACACTTGTTGAAATCCTGCAGTGGTCTCTAAATAACAAAAGCTTTATTTACTGCTCACTTCTGCAGGGTAAGGAAACCCTAGCTTTGAGTTCGCCTCTGGCCTCTACTGGCCACTCCCAGGAGCCAGTGCCACCTAATGTCATGGAACGTCTAGCAGTGCCCTTGCCTTTAAAGATGTGAGCATGTTTCCATGAGAGGGAACCTCTATGACTAATAAGACAAATAAAGAGAATAACCCATTATGTTTGTACAATGTTTTAAAGTGTAGGAAGCACTTCAAGGCAATCATTCCCTCATCCTCATGACAATCCATGTAGGGCAGAGAGGTCAAGTACTATCATCATTATTGAACAGATGAGGAAACACAGGCTTAAAGAGGTTAGGTGGCCTGCTCAACTTGCAATGCTGGTCAGTGGTAGGCTTGGACTATACTCTAAGCCTGAGTAGCTGCAAGGCCTCTGCTCTAGCTTCTGTACCGTGCAGCTTCTGCCAAAGCCCACAGGCCCAAGCCTTATATAATTCAGGGTCGGTTGATACAACCTGAAGCTCAAGTCTCTCGGAAGAAGCCCCTGGCCTTTCAGCTTCCTCTCACTGAAGACTCTACCCAAATTAAGACCCTGCTGAGGCATCACAGCACCCTGGGTTAGAAGCAGAGCACTTGCCCCCTCTTGCCACTGCTCAGGAATGCCACCTATAATGTGTGTATGTGAGGGAATTGTCTATAACCCACCAGAAAGGTCTCCGACTTTCCAACTTGGATGAGTTACTTCATCTCATCATTTTTATGCTTTCCACCACCATTTAAACTAAAAAAAGTATAGAGAGCTTCAAGATGAAATGTATTCTGGTTGCTTTTTATTTACTAATTTTTTCGAGATGGAGTGCAATGGCACAATCTCAGCTCACTGCAACCTCTGCTTTAGTCTCTTGAGTAGGTGGGATTACAGGTGTCCGCCACCACTGCCAACTAATTTTTGTATTTTTAGTAGAGATAGAGTTTGCAGTGAGCCTAGATCGTACCACTGCACTCCAGCCTGGGCGACAGAGCTAGACTTCGTATCAA
>NW_016107394.1:2247617-2249701 GCF_001604975.1 Cebus imitator
ACACTGAAGTGATGATGCTGCATGGAATATAGAAAATATTAGGAACTAGCTGCCATCATCCATGAGGAGCCCAGGATCTAAGTGGGGAGTCAGATCAGGGGGAAAAACTTGCCTGGAGAGGGAAAGGCCCTTCATTTCCTTCCACAGCCTCAAAGAGTCTCCTCCCTCTCTAAATCCTACTTGTTCTTTAAAACCCAATTCAAGTCTTCCTCTTCCAGGAACTCCTCTCCTTCCAGCTCTGTCCTAAATTTCTGTAAAGTTGATTGTACAAATCAATTTAGCAGTTAATTATTTATTGCCTTACAACTCTGCTTGTAATATTTTCTTGTGTTTTTCCCTGTTTTGACTTCCCACTTAGACCCTAGGCTCCTCATGGATGATGGCAACTAGTTCGTAACATTTTCTGTATTCCATACAGTATTACTTCAGTATTTTTCAGTATTATTATTGTTATTATTATTATTATTTGAGACAGTCTAGCTCTGTCACCCAGGCTGGAGTGCAGTGGCATGATCTTGGCTCAATGCAACCGCCACCTCCCAGGTTCAAGCATTTCTCCTGCATCAGCCTCCCAAGTAGCTAGGATTATAGGTGCCTGCCACCACACCCAGCTAATTTTTGTATTTTTAGTAAAGGGTTTCACTGTGTTGGCCAGGATGGTCTCAAACTCCTGACCTTGTGAGCCGCCTGCCCTGGCCTCCCAAAGTGCTGGTATTACAAGTGTGAGCCACCACACCTGGCCCACTTCAGTATTTTATGCAGCTTCAGCAATGACCTCACATGAGCTTTCATCCATCCACTTACTAATGACCACCCCATTACTGAGGATCTACACTATAGTAAGTGCTAAGAGATATACCAGATATCTCACGGGAGCAAACATGGCTTGAGGAGGAATCTCCCTGAAAAACCACCCTGAGGAAAAGGGGAAACCTAACAGGTAGAGAGGGGAGGATGGGCATTCCAGGAGAGAAAGTGGCATTTGCAAAGGCTAGAGGGTAAAGACAGCATTATCTGTCCATTCAAGACACTGGGAACCCTTCAGTGTGCCTGGAATGCCAAGTTAGGGCAGGTGAAACAGCTGGCAGAGATGAGCTTGTCCAAGCAGGCAGAGGCCTGATCCTGAGAAAGGTCTGGACTTTATCCTGAATGCTACGGTCCCTTAAGTTTCTGTTAATGAATTAAGCTGCATGGAGATCAGCAAGAACCATAGACCAGGAGACAGGAGATCTGGGTTCAAAAGTGGCCCTTTCACCAACTTGATACGTGGTTCAATCCTGTGCCCCTAAGTTCCCTGCTTTTAAAGTAGAGGAGGTGTTCTACATCAGTGGTTCTCAAGCTTTAGTGGGGACAGAATTACCTGCATAACTGGTCAAAAATGCTGATTCCCAGTTTTCTACTTCAGCTATTCAGATTCAACAGGCAGTGCCTGGGAACATATATTTTAAAAGCCCACTGTGTTGCTCCTCAGAAAGGCACTAGACTAGATGATGTCTGAGGGTCTATCCCACCCTAATGTTCTTTTTAAGAACACAAGAAAGACATAGGCTGGCCAAACCCACCTCCCACCTGCATGATCCTGCTCCAGAGAGAACAAGGCTGCCTGGGCAATACATCTTGGGATTAGACCTCTACCCATTACCTCACTCATACCACCTATCCACCTAAAAAATCCCAGTTGGAATTAGGTCATTCTACATCGCATACCCTAGTCTGTTTCCTCATTCATCAACCAAACATTAAGTTCTTGCCATGGGGAAACAAATGGGCCCTAGAACAGGTGAGGCGGCTCATGCCTGTAATCCCAGCACTTTGGGAGGCTGAGGTGGGGGATCAGTTGAGCCCAGGAGTTTGCTACCAACCTGGATGACATGGCAAAACCTTGTCTACAAAAATAAAACAATTAGCTGGGCGTGATGATGCACGCCTATAGTCCAAGCTACTCTAGAGGTGGAGGTGGGAGGATTGCTAGAGCCTAGGAGTTCAAGGTTGCAGTAAGCTATGATTATGCCACTGCACTCCAGCCTAAGCAACAGAGTGACTCTGTCTCAAAAAAAAGAAGGAAGGAAAAAGAAAAGAAGGAA
>NW_016107394.1:2249722-2256195 GCF_001604975.1 Cebus imitator
AAAAAAAAAAAAAAAAAAAAAGAATGGGCCCTGGTCTCAAGAACTTGTAAGTATTACAAATAATATAAAAATAATCTCCTTTTATAGAGTAGCTCTAAGAGGAAAGAATTCAAATTTTGAGTCTGAGAGACCTGGATCCTAGTAACTTTGAAAAATTACTTCATCTCCCTAGGCCTCAAATTTCTCATGGCAAAATGGGAACACTAATGCTATTAATTGGGTTGCTGTGAAAATTTGTGGTGATGTGATATAGGAAGGGGCAAAAGAAACAATTTGTACTCAGGAAATGACAATTTTTAAGTTAACATGTCCCCTTGTCTGGGAACCTGCAATACATCTACATCCTCTATTGACTTTCAGAGGCTCCTCTTACCTGGCACCAATTAATTTCTCAAACAGACTTCCTGTTCTTTTAAAAAAGTTTCCTGAGTTCAAGCAATTCTCCTGCCTCAGCATCTGGAGTAGCTGGGATTACAGGTGTGTGCCACCATGCCCAGCTAATTTTTAATAGAGATGGGTTTCACCATGTTAGCCAGGCTGGTCTCAATCTCTTGACCTCATGATCCACTGGCCTCAGCCTCCCAAAGTGCTGGGATTATAGAAGTGAGCCACCATGTCCGGCCAAAAAAATTTTTTTATTAAAAAAAAAAAAAAGAGATGGAGTCTCCCTATATTGCCTAGGCTGGTCTCAAACTCTGGGGCCCAAGTGTTCCTACTGCCACGGCCTCCCAAAGTGCTAAGATTGGAAGCATGAGCCACCCACTGCACCCAGCCTTCAAACAGATATTCCTTCCCACCTTTTTCCTTTCATCCTCCCTTCCTGCTAGTGAACAGCCACATAAGAGGACCCTGGTGACCCCCGTATGAATCCTCAGCAGGCAGCAACGTGTATTAGAAAGAGCATGGGGACTGGAGTCAGTCAGTCTGGAAAGCAAAACTGACTGTGTGACTTTATTAACATCTGTGAGATTCAGGTTCTTCATCTCCAAAACAGACAGTATCACCTACCTCACAAGAGTCAATGGTAAACCTAATTTAAAAAATGGACAAAGGATTGGAATAGACATTTCTCCAGATAAGATATATAAATGGCCAAAGAGCACACGAACAGATGCTCAACATCACTGGCCATCAGGAAAATGCAAATCAAAACCACAATGAGGCTGGCCCTGGTGGCTCACACCTGTAATCCCAGCACTTTGGGAGGCTGAGGCAGGAGGATTGCTTGGAGCCTAGGAGTTCAACACCAGCCTGGGCAACATGGAGAGACGTCCATCTCTACAAAAAAAATTTAAAAATTAGCCAGGGGCTGTGGCGGCTCATGCCTGTGATCCCAGCGACTCAGGAGGCTGAGGTGGAGCATTGCTTAAGCCTAGGAAGTCAATACTGTAGTGAGCCGTGATCATACCACTGCACTCCAGCCTAGGGGACACAGAAAGACCCTGTCTCAAACAGGTCTCAATACAGTAAGATTCAACTTATATTTAATGTCCAAATTCGGCAAATCTATGGAGACAGAAAGTAAATTAGTGGTTGCCAGGGGCTGGGAATAGTTGAGGAAAAATGGAGAGCGACTGATAATGAATATGAGGTCTCTTTATGGTGTGATAAAAATGTTCTAAAATTGATTGTCATTATAGTTGCACAACTCTTGTGAATATACTATGTAAACAATCGAGTTATATACTCTAAACGGTGAGGTGCATATGGAGCCAAAAAAGAGCCCAAACAGCCAAAACAATCCTAAACAAAAAGAACAAAGCCAAAGGTATGACCTTACCCGACTTCAGACTATACCACAAGGCTACAATAACCAAAACAACATGGTACTGTACAAAAACAGACACATAGACCAATGGGACAGAATAGAGAATCCAGAAATAAAGCCACACACCTATACACAACTGATCTTCAACATGGTCAACAAATAAAAGCAATGGGGAAAGGACTCCTTATTCAATAAATGGGGCTGGGATAACTGGCTATCCACATGCAGAAGAATGAAGCTGGACCTCTGCCTCTCACCATATACAAAAATCAACTCAAGATGGATTAAAGCTTTAAATACAAAACCTAAAATTGTAAAAATTTTAGAAGAAAACCTAGGAAATACCCTTCTGGACATCAGCCTTGGCAAATAATTTGTTACTAAGTCCTCAAAAACACGGCAACACCAAAAATTGACAAATGAGACCTAATTAAATGAAAGAGCTTCTGAACAGCAAAACAACCTATCAACAGAGTAAACAGACAACTTATAGAATGGGAGAAAATATTTGCAAACTATGTATATGACAATGGTCTAATATCTAGAATCTATAAGGAACTCAGGTGGGGTTTTTGTTTTGTTTTGAGATGGAGTCTCACTTTGTCAACCAAGCTGGAGTACAATGGCATGATCTTGACTCACTGCCAACTTCTGCCTCCCAGGTTCAAGTGATTCTTCTGCCTCAGACTCCCATGTAGCTGGGATTACAGGCATGCACCACCACACCTGGCTAATTTTTGTATTTTTAGTAGAGACAGGGTTTCACCATGTTGGCCAGGCTGGTCTCGAACTCCTAACAGCAGGTGGTCTACCCACCTTGGCCTCCCAAAGTGCTGGGATTACAGTCATGAGCCACCGTACCTGACCAAGAATCTACAAGGAACTTAAAGATTCTTTTACTGGACAAGTGAAAAATCCCATTAAAAAATGAGCAAAAGACGAGGACATTTCTTAAAAGAAGCCATACAAGCAACCAACAACCATATGAAAAAATGTTCAACATCACTAATCATCAGAGAAATGCAAATCAAAACCACAATGACATACCATCTCGCACTAGTCACAATGGCTGTTATTGGTGAGGCTGCAGAGAAAAGAGAATACTTATACACTGTTGGAGGGAATGCAAATTAGTTCAGCCACTGTGGAAAGCAGTTTGGCAATTTCTCAGAGAACTTCTAACTACCATTCAACCCATTACTGGGTATATATCCAAAAGAAAACAAATTGTTCTACCAAAGAGACAATCTCATTACTGGGTGTATATTCAAAAGAAAACAAATTGTTCTACCAAAGAGACACATGCACTCATATGTTCATCACAACACTATTCACAATACCAAAGACACAGAATCAATCTAGGTGCCCATCAATGGTGGATGGAATAAGGAAAACATGGTACTATACCATGGAATACTACACCATCGTACTATACCACGGTAGTAAATGATAATAACTTTATTATTCATTGGTACTATACCATGGAATGTGGTACTACACCATGGTACAATACCATGGAATACTGCACAGCCATAAAAAAGAATGAAATCATGTCCTTTGCAGTAACATGAATGCAGCTAGAAGCCATCACCCTAAGCAAATTAACACAAGAACAGAAAACCAAATACTGCATGTTCTCACTTATTTATTTATTTATTTATTTATTTATTTATTTTTTGAGATGGAGTCTCGCTCTGTCGCCCAGGCTAGAGTGCAATAACATGATCTTGGCTCACTGCAACCTCTGCCTCCTGGGTTCAAGTGATTCTTGTGCTTCAGCCTCCTGAGTATCTGGGACTACAGGCGCATGCCACCACATCTGGCTAATTTTTGTATTTTTAGTAGAGACGGGGTTTTGTCATGTTGGCCAGTCCGGTCCTGAACTCCTGATATCAAGTGTGATCCTCCAGCCTCAGTCTTCCCAAGCAAGAAACAGGTTCTTGATGGACAGACATTGTGTCTTCAACATCTCTTTATCTTTTATATAGAGAAGGCACTCATGGTCACCTAGGCTAGCTGATGGCTGGAGGACCAGCCCCTGCTTGAAAATGGTTCTTACAGACATCATGCTTTTTCTCCTTAGGAATAGGACCTCACCTCATTATCACCCCATCCTAGTATAGCAGCGGGGCTCAGAATAGGTTTGATGAATTAAAGACTGGGTCAACACATATTCCACTGGAGACACCTCAAGGGCAGCCTTCTCACAGGGACCCTAAGCCCATTTTCTCTCACCTCCATAAAAGGGAAGGGGGAGACCAGGAAGGATGGCAAGGAACTTGAAGAAGACAGGCTACTGCCCCTGCCTGTGGCCCATGACAGTCAGTGCGGCACCCTCTCTGGTTCAGGACCCTTTCTTTTAATGCAGACCTAGGGAGTGCTTTCCAGAGCCCACATCTCACCTTCACATCACCAAATTTATAAGCTGAGGCAACTCTTAAGAATCTGTTACTCGGTTATCTATAGACCCATCAAAACTCTGTTTTAACCTCCTCTACTTCCCACCTCTCCTAACAAAGTAGTAACATGCTCACAAGTATCTAGATTCCCTTAGATGTGTCCTGTAAGTACCCTGAGGTCACCCTCTTCCCCCTCCTCCCCTAGCCCCATCCTATCCAAAGCAGCGTTCTTCCCACTCCAGGGATCCTCTGGGGCAGGGCTGGCAACAAGAAGAAGGTGGCTGCCCTCTTTGCCTCTTCGCAGCTATGCTACTTGGTTGGTCACATTTGGTCCCTCTGTGTTCCCCATCTCTACACCTGCTTGCCTCTCCTCTGCCTTTTCTTTAAGATGTTAAAAACTCGCAATAAAAAACAAATACAAAATGCTGTAATTAATAGCCAATTCCAAGCCAACCCAGCATCTCTACTAATAAACCTCAACACTTGCAAAAAGAACTATAAATTCTGCCCCTCTCTGGTTCTGAGTTGGTCTCTTTTATATAGTCTCTGTGTGTGTATGTATGTGGGTAAGTGTGTCTACATATATATTTATTTTCCTTTATTTCCCATCCAGGGAGGGGCAGAATAATGAACTGCGTGCGTCAGGGAAGATGAATCTGAGATACTAGGGAGCAGTGCAGTAAAAAGATTAAAGTGTTATTATTGTTGGGTTTTTTTCCCCCATGGTCCATTGTGACAGCTCGACCGTCATCTGTAAAAAATGTCTCAGTGAGAGATAATCATCGGAAACTCAATAAAGCGTCAGGGGAAGCCTCAGCCCCTATCAATCACTAGGTGCCTGGAAAATTTCAGCCTTCTGTCTCCCTTCCTGCTATCCATATAAATGTCTCTAATATATTTTGTGTGGTGTGTGGGAACCATCCCTGATTTGGAACTTTTGATGAAAAAATATTTATACACAAAATATGTAAATCAGTTAAAAATCGTAAGACTAGTTCTTTGCCACCCAATCCTATTTTTTCTTATTTTTATAAATGCATCGAATTTATTCTGTTTAATAAAACATGTCAACTAGTCTATCATCCTCTCCTAGGACAGATACACACACACACGCTCACACGTGCACGCACACACACACACACATATACACACATACAGAGATTGAGAGAGAGAAAAAGAGAGAGAGAGAGTTTGGAGGGCTAAAAGGATGGAAACAATTAACCTAACTGGCTGATTTATTTAATCATGCAGTTGGCCAAAATGTATCCTGGTAACTCTGTGGTGGCCAGAACCAGAACTATGGAGAAATGACATGTAGAAACATTGGTCATGGAGTGTGACAAGGCTCTGAGTGAGCCTGGATAAGGATGAGGGGGGCTGTGACATTATTAAAAATAATAACTTGCCCACACAGCTTTTGGTCTGGCAGGTTCCCAAGCCTTTGGACAAGCCAGAGATCTGAGCTGACTAAGTGAGGGGCACATGTAGGCTGATATGGTTGCTGGGTCTTATAAAAGAGCAGCATTTGACATCAGTTCTACTGGCATTTGACATCCTCACTCTGCCTCAGTTTCCTTTAGTACCTGCATCATAGGGTTGCTGTAAACACACAGTAAGTATCAATCAATGTTATCTGTTACCCTGCAGCTATCATCATCATTGTCATCTCATTATCACCTCCTTCTGTTTCTCAACCCTGGAAGGAATCAGTTCCTGCAGTGCCCTCTCGTTTAGGACCTTCGAGGCTCTTCTCTGTCTAAAGGATAAAGTCCAGGTGTCTTGATCTGGCCCTAGTCTACTAATGCTGCATCTTTATTGCACACCACTCTTTAAAATGAATCTTCTGCTGTGTGCATGCTTCACCCTAACACATGTTCACCTACCAGCGTGAAATGTAATTTTTCTGTTTCCCACATCTGAGCGTTTTTTTTTTTTTTTGAGACAAGGTCTTGGCTCTGTCACCCAGGCTGGAGCGCAGTGGTGTGATCATGGCTTACTGCAGCCTTGGCCTCCTGGGCTCAGGCAATCCTCCTGTCTCAGGACCACAGGCACAACCTACTATACCTGGCAAATTAAAAAAAAAAATTAGGCTGGGCATGGTGGCTCACAACTATAATCCCAGTACTTTGGGAGGTCAAGGCAGGCAGATCACAGGTCAGGAGTTCGAGATCAGCCTGATCAATATGGTGAAACTGTGCCTCTACTGAAAATACAAAAATTAGCCAGGTGTGGTGGTGGGCACCTGTAGTACCAGCTACTCAGGAGGCTGAGGCAGGAGAATCGCTTCAACCTGGGAGGCAGAGGTT
>NW_016107394.1:2256246-2258893 GCF_001604975.1 Cebus imitator
GCAGTAAGGGGAGATCACGCCACTGCACTCCAGCTTGGTGAAAGAGTGAGACCCCATCTCAAAAAAAAAAAAAGAAAAGAAAAAGAAAAAGAAAAATGTTGGCAGGGTGTGGTGGCTCACAACTAATCCTAGCACTTTGGGAGGCTAAGGCAGGTGGATTGCCTGAGCTCAGGAGTTCAAGACCAGCCTGGGCAACGTAGTTAAACCCTGTCTCTACTAAAATACAAAAAATGTGCCAGGCATGGTGGCATGTGCCTGTAATCCCAACTACTCAGAAGGGTGAGGCATGGGAATTGCCTGAGCCCAGAAGGCAGAGGTTGCAGTGAGGTGAGATCGTGCCACTGTATTCTAGCCTGGGCGACAGAGCAAGACTGTGCCTTGGGAAAAAAAAAAATTTTTTTATAGAGACGGGGGTCTCACAATGTTGCCCAGGCTGGTCTTGAACTCCTGGGCTCAAGCAATCCTCCTGCTTCAGCCTCCCAAAGTCTTGGGATTATAGGCATGAGCCACTATGCTTGACCACTCTGTATGTTTTGAATATAGTATACCCCTTCTCTACTCACACTCAATTGCACCCACCTGTCAATCCTCCATACAGCTGTCCAAAATCTTTCTATATTTTGAGGCTCAAATGTCATTTATTTCCTGGACCTCTTCAGCCAGAGATTCTCTTCTCTGAGCTCTGACAGTCCTTGTTATCTGTACCTCTTACTGGACCCTTTGTCAAATATCGTCTTGGTAATGCCTTCTGTCTTTATTATTAATAATTACTGTTCTTGCAAGCATCTTACATTTGCACAATGCCTTGTATCTTCTCAAGCGCTTTCATAAGTACTCCAATTTGGGCCTTATAATAAGCCTATGGTGCAGGAAATACTATTCTCTACAAACGAGAAAATCCAAGCTCAGAGAGAGAAAAAGAATTGCCAAAGTCACACAGTTAGATAATGGCTAAGCCATTCCTTTGACTATAATTAATATTTGGCTCTTTGAGGATAACAGTTTGCTACCAGAGAAAAACATCTGGAAGGCTGTGTCAAAGACTGATGTTCCATAAGAGTATAATGAGGAGGAGGATGTAGAAACAGAGGTTTACATTCACAGAATTTCTTCTACGTTCCAGATTTTAGATTAGGGATAATATACCACCTCTAACTCTCCCAATAACCTTTATTTTACAAATAAGGAGACAGAGCCTCTGAGAGGTATAGAAAATTGTTCCAGGTGTCACAGCCATTAATTGTTCTGTACATGTATAATACCATGGGGCTTAAACACACAGCCTCTCCAGGGGAGTGAAGCTTAAAGTGGCAAAATAAGATCTCTTGTAGGGAGGTGAAGGCCTAGATGAGTTTTCTAAGCAGTTCAAGCATAAGACTACAACTAATACCTGTAGTCTAGATCATGCTCCCCAAAGGGTAGGAGCCTATTAGAAATGCAAAACCTCGGGTCCCACCCCACACCTACTCAATCAGAATCTCTGAGGGTAGGGTCTAGGGATGAGTGTTTTAACAAGCTTTCTAGGAGATTCTTATTTCCTTAGCCTTATTATTGTCATCTGAGTTTGTGCTCTCCAAGGGCATACATGCTCCCCTCTGCTATGCTTGGGTTAGTCTGGGTGCATTGTAGGTGCTGGATAGTCAACGTATACTGAGTAGAAGAGATAGTCAGGTGAGACCATCCGTGGCATGTCCTGGGGAGGGGGAGAAATATTATACAGAGCAGTTCCATTACCGCCAGCGGGGAGTCCTAGCCACTTCCTGAACTCCAAGGCACTTGTCCACTGGTTTGTGATGCGCCAGCTTGCACCGTCCTGTCCCCCATCTGAAGACACAGAGATGGGGAGGTCAGCTGGAGCAGGCCAGGCCCTGCAGGCCCTGGAGCTGTGGGATGGGGGCGCTCAGGCTGGTGGGGTTGGTCCAAGCCCCTCTACCCTCAGAAGGGCCCTATGCCAACCCAGCTTCTGCACGACTCATCTTTATTCAGCTGCCACTTGGAGCTGAGAAGAGAAGCTGATTTATAGCCTGCTGGCTGCATTTCTGCTGTGTTTTATTGTTTTAATTGTACATATAAGAGGCACTCAAAATGCTTGCTTGCCTTTCTGACAGCCCCAGACACCCAATGTTTATAACAGTTACTTAGAAGCAGCCAGCGGCATCCCCGGCTGGGCGACTTGTTTACTGTTACCACTAATTTATTACCTCCTCCATCTGAGGATTAGGGCCCACCACCCATCAGCCAGCCACAAGTGGAACACTCCTGGAGTGGGCATGTGTAGGGCTCAAGGCACTGAATGGAATGTGGTTGAGATCAGGGAATGAGTTGGCAGAGGAACAGCTATGACCCTCATACTTCTCTCCACATGTATTCCATCTCATTCTAAGCTGTGCCCTCTGCTTTTTTTTTTCATTTTTCCTGTCTTCTTCATCCTCCAAAGCCCAACTCCAAATCCCACTTGTTTTAAGAACATTATAGCTGTGCGCAGTGGCTCACGCCTGTAATCCAGCACTTTGGGAGGCCGAGGCAGGTGGATCTCCTGAGGTCTAGAGTTCAAGACCAGCCTGCCTAATATGGTTAAACACCATCTCTACTAAAAACACAAAAAATTAGCCAGGCATGGTGGCAGGTGCCTATAATCCCAGCTACT
>NW_016107394.1:2259045-2276594 GCF_001604975.1 Cebus imitator
AACATTACTCAGTCTGATAGTGAGCCTAGAACTTCTAGAACATTAGAAATCATATGGCTGACAGGGACACTGGAGGCCAGATAATCCAATAACTTAGGGCAAGAATCCCCTTTACAACATCTGTGAGGGGCAAACATCTCGACTGTTAGTACCCCTTGAGGGATGAGTTGCTCAATATCTCCCAGGCAGGCTTCCTGCCTTACACTTTGCCAAAACCCACTTCCATGGAGAAACTTTTCATTAAATGTCACTGTGCTTTACATATATATGATTACCTAACAACCCTATAAGATGGGAATTGTTATTACTATGTTACAGTTGAGAAAACCGAAATTCAGAGACTTTAAGTCATTTACTCAAGATCACACATCTAGTAAGTGATAAAGCTTTGATGAATCATTCAGATATCTGGTACTGAAGCCCAATCTTTCTCTAGGACACCAATGTGCCTCTGAAGATGCCACTCTGAGAGGTGGAGAGAAACGAAAGAACAATCAGGCCAACAAAATTTCCATACCAAGCATCCTTGGGCCACCTGCACCAGTAAGACTGCCCTCTACCCAGAAACACCAACCTTGACAAAAGTAGACCCAGCTGAGTAGGCTTCTTGCCAAGGAGCAATGCTCACATGTAAAACAAGAAAGAGTGCCACTAGGAATGGCACAACCAATGACAAAGTCTCAGCAAGGATGGCAAAGAAGTTTCTTTCCTCCCTAGGCTGTGTCTGTTCTCAGCAGGTAAAACAGATACAAAGCATCTTTGATACCTTTTAGTTTTCTTGCCTCGATCCTCTTTCCTGCTCACACCTTAAATGCTGGTATCCTGAGTAAAGGACTTATCGTCCTACCTCCTCTTCACTTTAAATCCTTTCTTTGGGCAATTTCAGTCACATCCATTGTTGTAACTCCCAAGCAAATGGCCAAAACTCCTAATTCCCTATCTCCTGCCAAACTACTCCTTTGAGATCTCCAGACCCACATATCTAATTATTCACTCAAATCAGAAACTGAGGTGTCACCATACATACCTGCTTTTCCATCAATTCTCACAATCCACTGAGTATTGAATCTTCAAATATTCTTAACATCAATTTATTCTATTCCCAAAGATCACCTTTAGGAATCTCCAGATACTTTAAATGTATTTTGGGAGGACAGGAACATAGCTTCTTATCAGATTCCCAAAGAGTCCATTATCCCAAAAAGTAAAGAACCATTGCTAATCTTTCCCCTCCAATTCTTCTTCCACCCTGTCAGAATGGTCCACTTAAAATGCAAGTGTGAATTCGAGGCTGCCCTGCTTAAAATCCTTTAATGGCCTTCAGAATAGAGAATGAGCTCCCTAGAACTGCCTTATAAGGTCCTTCCCATGTGTAACCTCCTTCACTCTCTGGCCTTACTTCTTCTTGTTCTCCTCAATCTTGCAGCAGATGATTTTACCTGCTGTCACTCCCCAACCCCCCACCTGACGCCTCTGCATACACTGTTCCCTCTGCCTGGAAGGTCCATCCCTCTTAGCCTCCCTGGCAATCTCCACCTCATCCTTAAGACCCAATTCAAGGTCACTTACCCTGTGACATTTTCCAGGCACCAGCCTGCTCTCTTCTCAGGTGGAGCTCACCACTACTTACAGCAGTGCTGCCTACATACTTTGTGCAGCTACCATTGCATTTATCACTCTGCATTGTGATTCCTGGTTTACAGGCTTGTCTCTGTAAATGACTGGGAGCACTGTTGAGGGGCTAGACCATGTATAATCATTTATATAATCCCAGCAATTGGCAGAGTGCCTGACACTCAGTAAGAACATGCTGAATTATACATAAATGAAACTAATAAGCAATTACAACTGTAGAGCACTTTATGATCCACACATCACATATTTTATCTCTTGATATTCAGAACAATACTGATACGGAAGACAAGGAATGTATCATTGGAGGTTAGACAGGTCTTGCCAAAGCCACGAACTATAACTCACCACCTTCCTTCAGTACTAACTGAAGCCGGCCAAGGGCCACAGAAACATCTGTTAGAAACTTAGTGAACTTCATGGACTTTGGCACTGACTCCATAGTCTACTATAGCAGTGAAGGACTGTCTAACTTTCCTGAGCTTGTGACCATCCTGTGAATCTGCCTAGACACACTAGAGGGACAGGGAATTACACCCTTGTTCTACTCTACCTTCCTTACCCATCCCAAGTCAGGTAATTTTCCATGAAAAAGTCAATCCAATCCAAAAATAAGAGAACTACAGGACTCTTTTGTTTCTATTTTGTCAATGAGAAAGAGTCAGAGCTGGGTATGGTACCCTGCATACAATTAATTGGCAGTAGGTATAAATTAGTTGAATGGCTAAAAAAAGAGGTTTTCTTCAACGGAAAAAGGAAAGAAAGACGTGTTTAAGATGATGCTGAAGGCTTAGACTGATGAGATGGAAGAGCCCTGAGATGATTCTAATGGATTATCACCATCCAGGTCAAAGTCAGAACGTTCAGTGCATCAAGCTGGACAGTAAAGCACATCCAAACTGATACACCCAGGAAAATAAGGCCAGTTGCCAGAAAACTGGCAGACAAAGGTAGTCTAGGCTTAAAAAAAAAAAAAAATGGTGGAGAGTTAGATCTTGCAAGCCACAGGGAGTTTATTAATGATTCCCAACAAACTTCTAGGATGTTATTTCAGGTAACAGTTATCGGTTTTTTTGTTTTGAGAAAAGGTCTTGCTCTGTCACACAGCCTGGAATGCAGTGGCATGATCCCGGCTCACTGCAACCTCTGCCTCCTGGGTTCAAGCAATTCTCGTGCCTCGGCCTCCTGAGTAGCTGCGACTATAGGCATGCGCCATCATGCCCAGCTAATTTTTGTATTTTTAGTAGAAACAGGATTTTGCCATGTTGGCCAAGCTGGTCTCAAACTCCTGGCCTCATCTGATCTGCCTGTCTCAACCTCCCAAAGTACTGGGATTACAAGTGTGAGTCACGGCACCTGGCTTTTTGTAACAGTTCTTAAACACTTGGTTAATTACTGGGTACTAGTATGGGTTCCCTAAGAACAATAAATCAACATGCTGGAATAACCTAATTTCCTTTTTTAGAAAGGGTTATTAGACAAGAAAATAAGACAAATGCTAGAAACATTTTAATTTTAGCAAGAAATCTAGGGAAAAATCTCTTAAAATTTTGTGAATAAAGCAGAGAAATGGAGGATAGAAAAGAATGAAGTTTGGCAGAATTACAGCTAAGAATGCTGAATAATGCATCAAAATTATCCTGACCATGTGCTGTAGGACTGTATTTAACAGAGGCCTTATAAACATTTTAATCCAAGTGAGAACACGATGGCAGGGGATCTTGTCATCTTGTTTAACTCATCAGTGCTTAAAACACTACCTGGTACATAAGAATGTGATCAATAAATATTCTGAATAAATAAATGTATCCATAGAAAGCCCACTACTAAATCTGCAGATCACACGAAATAAGAAGAGAGAGTTAATATTTTAATTTTTATTTCATAAGGGGACATGATAGCCTTTTCAAATATTTTTGTTTCCTATCTCTCCTTATCTACCCGCCTACCCAGAAGGTAGGCTGTCTGGCATAAGAGTTAAAAATAATCCAGAGGCTGACCAGGAAGAAAGGAAGAAAGAAAAGAAACAAAAAGGAAAGAAAGAGAAAAAGAGAAAGAAAGGAAAGGAAAGGAAAGGAAAGGATGGAAGGGAAAAGAAAAGAAAAGAAAGGAAGAAAGGAAAGGAAAGGAGAGAAAAGAAGGACAGAAGAAAGGAAAGAAAGGAAAGGAAAGGAAGGAAGGATGGAAGGGAAAAAAGAAAAGAAAAGAAAGGAAAGGGAGGACAGAAGGAAGGAAGGCAGGGGAAGGAAGGACTAAGAAAAAGAAGTTATGTAATCTTGAACTAGGAATGCCAAAAATTTATGTAGAGCAGAGTTGGCAAACTACATCCTCTGGGCCAAATCCAGCCTCGTGTGTGTTTTTATAAAGAGCATTTTATTGAAACATATCCACATCGATTTGTTTGTGTACTGTTTATGGCTGCTTCTGTATCACAATGGTCAAGGTAAGTAGTCACAACTGAGACCAACTGGCCCACAAAGCTTAAATGTTTACTACCGGGCTCTTTCTAGAAAGTTTGCTGACTGCTGATCTAGAATGTTTAATATGAGTATCAACCTGAAGGTTACCATTAAAACACAAAGCTACAAAACTTGAATGTACGTGGTGGATACCAGTGTGACAGCAGAAGTTGGACTAGAAGGCTTCATAGCTCTAAGATTCTGTGAAATAATAAAAAAAAAATGTTTACTAAGCCCTGCTAGAATCTTGACAGCAGATGAGAAGGCACACAAAACAATCTCCTCCTATTTACCTGGCCCTGCCCGCTCAACAAATGCTCCACCTTGTTTTTTGGTGAGAGCACTTGTATTAGTTTGTTTTCACGCTGCTGATAAAAACATGCCCGAAACTGAGACCAAAAAGAGGTTTAATTGGACTTACAGTTCCACATGACTGGAGAGGCCTCAGAATCATGGTGAGAGGTGGAAGGCACTTCTTACATGGCGGTGGCAAGAGAAAAATGAGGAAAAAGCAAAAGGGAAATCCCTGATAAACCTATCAAATCCCGTGAGACTTATTCACTACCACAAGAATAGCACGGGAAAGACTAAACCTCAATATTAAATTACCTCCCCCTGGGTTTCTCCCACAACATGTGGGAATTCTGGGAGATACAACTGAAGTTGAGATTTGAATGGGGACACAGCCAAACCATATCAGCACCTAAACTGTAGACAGAATTGAGCACTGCAATGCTGTGTTTGAATGAGAAGAGGATAGTCCATAAGCTGAGTCCCCACATATCAAGCTGCAAATAGAGGGCAAGGTGGTAGTTATGAAATTCTCTGTTTAAAACATAAGGTAAACACAATTCCTCCAGCTCAGTGGGGAATCCAAGGACACACAGATTGTGGCCTGCATATGAAGAGGAGAGTAAGGACATACGGGTAGATGAAAGTTCAAATAAGCATAGAAGAGGCCAAGATCTAGAAAACATTCAAAAGAGCAGCTCAGGGCAGGTTGCAATTATTGTCAAGGACAGGGAAGCCTTTGTGGAGGATCTAGCCTTAGCAATGGAGCCTTAAGAGAAGGACCAGGTTTAGAGAGGTGGAAGGGAAGGGAAAGGGTAACTTCATACTTTACCTGAACAGCAATGCCTTAATGCTCTTGGACATTTCTCTCATGCCACTAATTTGAGAACCTTCTCCCTGGGCAGCAACACCACTACTCTGAGTTACCACACACCATGTCACTCTGGCAGCCTTACAGCTCTGAAGGCTGAGCACACTGCTCCCCTTGGCTGAATTTCCCCCAGGGCCAATGTTGTGGCTCTCAGGCAGTCAGCAAGGCTGTCTGTCCTTCTGGCATCACTGCTAACACTAAAACAGTCACTCCTCAGCTGACTGAGGCTTCAGGCCCACCTTGCAGATTCAATCTCCAGACCCATCCTAGAGCCAGGGAAGTCTCAGAGGGGCACAATCTTTGTGAATAATCCAGGACAAGGGGAAAGCAGTGGAAGCACTCCAGATAAACAAAAGCTCAAAAGTAAAATACTCATTTCTGACTGCAGCCAAAGCAACCAGCTTTTTTTTCAACCCCACTTTGGAAGAAGTACTCCCCAGACACAACATGGACTGACTGACTGAGGTACCCTCCAAAAGACACATGACCAAGCCCTAGCACAAACCCAGACACCTACCTTGCAGATTCAATCTCCAAGACTCACCCCAGAGCCTCTTTACTCTGAAGTTCAAACCACCACCAACACAACATCCCAGATATCCCAGAGGAGGCAATGATGATTACCTCATTTTATAAGGATAGACATCAAGGCACAGCGAAGGTCCACTATTTGTCCTGGATTATATAGTAAGTTGAGGGGATAGTCCCAGAGACAGAACTGTATTTTACATGAAGGAGGGGAAAAAGCAGTATTCATAGTAGTAGTATTTAGGGACTTCTGAGGCTGAGGAATTCAGGGGGGCTATGTCTAGTTCTGGGGCAGGGATGGGGCAAGGTAAGTCTGCAGGAAACAGAAGAGGACCAAATCCACATTCCATGCAGTCGCCTTAATTATTTTACTGAAACCTGCTCTGTTGTCCATTCATCTGTGGCTCCATAGGCTGAAGTACTTTCAGGAAAACAGAAGTTGAAATGTACTTCCTACCCCCAATTAGGTCATGAAATCAGGCCTCTACTTCTTTCCCCAAGACTTCTGAAGTGACATAAAGTTAGAGCCAGAAGACTGTGAAAGGCAGCTGTTCCGAGCCCTTTGGGTGCTCCATGAGTCCACAGAGATAAGGAACACGGAGATAAGGCTTTCACTCTGAATTGCTGGTAGAGCTGATACCACAGAGCAAGTCTGCATGAAAGCCACAAAAGGAGAGCTCTCAGAGAAGCAGGACAGCCCACACTCACCTTCCAAAGAATGGATTCCCTGTTCCTTGGCAGTCTTGTAAATACTGCTGAAATTGTCTCCAAGGTTTGGATCAGCCCCGGCGGCAAGCAGGACCTGTATCACACTAGAAGAAATCACAAAGACAGAAGTGTCAAAAGCAGGAAAGGCCCAGGAGGTAAAGACCCAGATCTGGAAGCATGTTTGGGGATTGGTGCTGTCTCTGCTCATGAGAGTGATACAGTAGGAAAAAACATGAACTCTGGGAGGGTAAAAGGTAAGCATACGAAAGACAGGGATAGGAAATCTTGGCTGGGTGCAGTGACTAATGACTGTAATCCCAGCACTTTGGGAGGCCAAGATGGGAGGATTACTTGAGCCCAGGAGTTCAAGACCAGTCTGGGCAACGCAGTGAAACTTCAGTAACAACAACAACAACAACAAAACAGCAGCCTCTGAAACTTATCAGCTGAGAAGCTTGGGACAAATTACGTAACACCTTTCTAAGGCCCAGTTTCCACAACTCTAAAATACAAACCGTTGGCCAGGCATAGTGGCTCATGCCTGTAATTCCAGTACTTTGGGAGGGCAAGGTAGGCAGATCATGAGTCAAGAGATCGAGACCATCCTGGCCAACATGGTGAAACCTCGTTTCTACTAAAAATACAAAAGTTAGCTGGGCATGGTGGTGCACACCTGTAGTCCCAGCTACTTGGGAGGCTGAGGCACAAGAATCGCTTAACCCCGGGAGTCAGAGGTTGCAGTGAGCCAAGATTGCACCACTGCATTCCAGCCTAGTGACAGAGCAAGATTCCGTATAAAAATAAAAATACACACCGGGCGTGGTGGCTCACGCTTGTAATCCCAGCACTTTGGGAGGCCGAGGCGGGTGGATCACGAGGTCAAGAGATCGAGACCATCCTGGTCAACATGGTGAAACCCCGTCTCTACTAAAAATACAAAAAATCAGCTGGGCATGGTGGCACATGCCTGTAATCCCAGCTACTCAGGAGGCTGAGGCAGGAGAATTGCCTGAACCCAGGAGGCGGAGGTTGCGGTGAGCTGAGATCGCGCCATTGCACTCCAGCCTGGGTAACAAGAGCGAAACTCCGTCTCCAAAAAATAAATAAATAAATAAAAATAAAAATACACACTGTTTGTCCAACAATTACCTATCAAATGCCTACCATATTCTAGTCACTATCCTAGGTGCTGAGGTCTGTGACCTCAAGGAGCTAGGACCAGTCTGCTGAGAAAAACAATAGTTAAATATAAAGTTACAGCAAAGTGTGATGAACGTTACCACAGGAGAAACATGCAGTAGAATAAGAAACGGGATCAAGAAAGCCCCTCCAGCATCAGCAAGATGGCTGAACAGGACTCTCCAGCATTTGTTCCCCAACAGAAACATCAATTTGAACAATTATCCACATGCAAAAAACCTTCACAAGAGCTAAGTAAACCAAATGGGAGATTAAAGCACCTGGGCATAGCACAGAGGTAAAGAAAAGACTACCTAAAGAGGGTAGGAAGCACAATTTCCCCTTACCCATATCGCCCCTCCCCCAACTTTAGGCAGTACACATGGAGAGAGATACACCCATGGGGGAAGGAGAGAGAGAAATGAGCACTGGACTTTGCTTTGGAAACCAGGCCCACCCCGGTAAAACTCAGTGCCTGGAAGGTTCCCAAATTCTGGGCTGATGCCCTCAGACTAAGCCTCTAGGCCTCCCTTAGTGCCAGGCCATACCCCACAGCCTGAGGCTCCAGATCTGCCTGGTGGACTTGGTCTCTGGACCTGCTTCCTAGCCAGATTGACCTTAGCAGCCCCAGACTCTCGCCCTAGTGCCAGGCTAGCCCCAGCAGTCATGGGCTCCGGGCCCACCTTAACACCAGCCTAGGCCCTACAGACTGAGGCTTCAGGCCCACCTTGCAGATTCAATCTCTAGACCCAACCTAGAGGCAGGGTAGCCTTGGTGGCCCAAGGCTCTACACTGCCCCCAGAACTGGATGGGGCATGAATCCAGGCTTCAGGTCTGCCCTAGAACCAGGTCAGCCAGACAGCCTTAGTTAACAGGCCTATGCCAGCAGGCCCAGCCTCCAGGTCCACCCAGGTTCCAGCACAGTGCACAGCCATGTTAGTCCACATAGTTCGGAGCTGTGGGCCTGCCCTCGCACAAGGTCAGTACCCCTGGCCTTAGGCACTGGGCCAGCACCTGTGGACACAGGCTCTAGGACTATTCAGTTTCAAATCAGTCCCTGTGGCTCCACATTCCAGGCCAGCTCTAACAGCCAGTAGGCCCATCTCAGTAGACCCAGTACTGAGCTGGCTCCCACAAATCCAGACACCAGGATAGCCCCCATGGACCCAGGTCCCAGGCTGGCCCCCATGGCCCTAGTACTCAGGCCAGCCCTCACAGACCTACCCTTTGGGGCAGCACCTGCATATCCAGGCTCCAGACCATCACCCACAGACGCAGGCTCCATATCTGCCAAAAACCAGGCCAGCCCACGCTCCAGTCCAGTCCCTGTGCCACAGCCTTCAGTGAACCTAAAATCTAGGCCTGCTCCAGCAGACCCAGGGTCCAGACTGGATGTGAGAGACAGCCTGGCCCTCATGGACCATCCCTGTGCATGCATGTTCCAGGTCAGCCATTGTGGACCAAGGGTCCAGGCCCAATCCCCATAAACTCAGGCTCCAGGTCCGCCCCAGTACCAGTTCAACCCCTGTGGACTCAGGCTCCAGGCCCGTCCACATGGACCCCAGCACCAGGTCAATCCCAACAACTAACCATTCTCTGCAGATTCAGGCTCAAGGCCCATTGCATCACAAGGTCAGTCCCTGTGCACTTAGGCTTCAGGCTGGCCCCTGCAGATACAGGCTCTAGGCCCACCCCTGTGGTCCCAATCAATAGGTCCATTCCAGTGGACCCAGGCTCCAAGCTCAACTCTAAGGACCCAGGGACCAGGCCAGCCTGCCTGAGGACTCCAGCACCAAGCTCATTCATGAACCACACAAAACGGCCTGCCCAGAATCTCTGGACAGGTTGAATGGTGAAGGGCTTTCCCAGGCAAAGCCAATCTGCAAAGACTGGAGTAAGTCCCTAGTTCTTCATATACTCCGACACCAATGCCTGGCCACAAGAATCAAGAACAATTAGGGAAACCTGATCCCACCCAAAGAACAAAATAAAGGATCAGTAACCAAGCCTAAAGAAATGGATATTCATGACCTGCCTCACAAATAATTCAAAATAATCGTTTTAAGAAAGTTTAGCAATCATTAAGAAAATACAGAGAAACAATTTAACAAAATCAGGAAAATAATAAATATCCAAATCAAATTTAAGAGATTGAAATTATTTTTCAAGAAACATCAAAAGAAATCCTGGAGCTGAAAAATATAATCAATCAAATGAAACTGCAATACAGAGCATCAACGGCAGAACTGATCAAGCATAAGAATGAATGTGAACTCAAAAATTAGTTATTTGAAAACAGGAAAGCCAATGGTCTCCAATAAGACTTAGTCCAAATAAGACTACACCAAGACAGGAGAGTGGGACATCTGGCTTCTGAGTGGTAACCTTTGTTGCATTAACACCGAAAAAGAATTAAATATGGGTGATGTTGAGAAAGGCAAGAGGATTTTTATTTAGAAGTGTTCCCAATGTCACACCATGGAAAAGGGAGGCAAGCACAAGACTGGGCCTAATCTCCATGGTATCTTTGGGTGGAAGACAGGTCAGGCCTCTGGATTCACTTACACTGAAGCCAATAAGAACGAAGGCATCATCTGGGGAAAGGATACCCTGATGGAATATTTGGAGAATCCCAAGAAGTATATCTCTAGAACAAAAATGATCTTTGTCGGCATTAAGAAGAAGGGAGAAAAGGAAGACTTAATAGCTTATCTCAAAAAAGCTACTAATGAGTAGTAATTGGCCACTGCCTTATTACAAAACAAATGTCTCATGACTTTTTTATGTGTACCATATTTTAATAGATCTCATACACCAGAATTTACATCATGAATGACTGACAGAATATTTTGTTGGGCAGTCCTGATTTAAAACTAAGACTGGCTTGTGGTTAAATGAATATGTTCAGTTTTTGGATTTTAATAGTAATTCCAATTTAGTAAATTCTATCACTGTTTACCCCTTCTAAAGATATGATTAGACTTCGTTAGTAATGTTAAACTTTTCGCAAAGATGGTGAGTGCCATCTTAAAACTTACTGGAGACTGGTTTTACATTTAGATTTATACAACTGGTATGTGAATATATTTAAATATGGGGGAAATTCCCTCATTGTCTCAGAACCAAGCAAGATTCACCTGTTTTGTGTTCATTTGCCTCTTAAAGGCAAGGGTTGAAGCTAAATGGGTAGCAATTTTATATTTTTGGCCTTAACTATGCCAATCTAATTAGAATTCCCTGTATTTAAAATGGTTCCTTTTACTTACTGAAAGGCATTTTGTGTGGTTTATGTGTAATATCAAAAATTATTTAACACTTCACACATTTTATAGATGATCTATAAGGTCACATGCTTTTAAAATAGTAGCCAATTAAACTTCACTCTTAGATTCTTTACAATCTAAGTCAAACTAAGTTATAATTTAGGATTGTCTTTAAACAGCCATTCAGAAACAAATCTGTACAACTGCTGTGTATTTGTGATTGGGAATGGTGCTTCTGCCACCTTAAAAGGATTAAAGTAGAGGAGATATACACAAATTTAAAAATGATGTGTGATCATAAGACGTAAGATAATTAAAAAGAAAACCACAGGAAAAAAAAAAGACTACATCAAGACATATTTTAATCAAACTATCAAAAATTAAAGACAAAGAAGGATTCTGAAAGCAGTAAGAGAAAAAAAGCAAGTAGCATGTAAGCGACTTCCAGTAAGGCTGACAGTGGATTTCACTTTACAAACCTTATATATAGGCCAGGAGAGAACAGGACGATAGATTTAAAATGCTGAATGGAAAAAAACCTGCTAACCAAGAATAATATATTTAGCAAACCTGTTCTTCAGAAATGAAGGAAAGATAAAGACTTTCCCAGAGAAACAAAAGCTGAGGATGTCTATCACCACACCTGTCTTATTTCTTAGACAGGTCCAACGGTGATAAATTTATAAGAAATGCTAAAGAGAGTACTTTATGTTGAAAGAAAAGGATGCTAATTAGCAACACAAAAACGTGAAAGTATAAACTCACTGGAAACCTGAGAAACATGGTGAAACTCCATCTCTACCAAAAACAAACAAATACATACATTAGCCAGGCATGGTGTCACAGGCCAGTAGTCCCAGCTACTTGGGAGGCTAAGGCAGGAGGATCACTCGAGCTTGGGGGGCAGAGATTGCAGTGAGCTGAGATCACATCACTGCACTCCAGCCTAGGTGACAGAGTAAGACCCTATCTCAAAACAAACAAACAAACAAACCCAAAAACCTCACTGGCAATGGTAAACACATAGTCAAATTCAGAGTACTATGATACTGTAAATGGTAGTAAGTAAATCACTTTTATCTTTAGTATTAAGGTTAAAAGACAAAACTGCTAAAAATAATAACAGCTAAAATAATTTGTTAAGGGATATATAAAACAAAAATATGTAAACTGTGACACTAAAAAGAAAGAATATGTTTGTGGTGGGTGTGGAATAAAAGTGTAAAGTAACCACAAAGCAACCTAAAGTAGATACATATAAGATAAAAGGTAAGGAATACAAGTATGCTACTAAAGAAAATCACCTCATCACAAAGGAAGACAGCATGAGAGGAAGAGAGGAACAATGGATCTACAAAATAAGCAGAAAACATCAAAATGTCAGAAGTCAGTCCTCGCCTATCAGTAATTACCTTGAATGTAAATGGTTTAAAAAAGAGTAAGACCCAACTATATGTTACCTACAAGAGACTCACTTTACCTATAAGGACACACATAGACTATATATGGAGGAATGGAAAAAGATATGGCATGCAAATGGCAACCAAAAGAGAGCAGAAGTACCAATACTCTCATGGAATAAAATAGACTTTAAGTCAAAGCTGTAAAAAGGGACAAAGAAGGTCATTATACAATAATAAAGGGTCAATTAATCAGGAGAATACAACCATTGTAAATACATATGGACCTAACATCACAGCACCTAAATATATGAGGCAATTATTAATCGATGAGAAGAGAAAGATAGACTGTAATACAGAAATAGTAGGAGACTTCAATATCCTACATTCAGCAATGGACAGATCATCCAGAAAGAAAATCAATCAGGAAATGTCTGACTTAAACTACACTTTAGACTAAATGAATGTAAGAGGCCTATACAGAACATTCCATCAAACAGCAGTACAACACACATTCTTCTCAGGCACACACGGAACATTAAAGGTCTGCCCTTACATGCATTTCCTTAATGCAAATTCCAAGAGTAACCACTATTTACAGATTGACAAGTTTCCTTCCAAACTTTGGAATTAGAAAAATCGGTCCAGTGGCTGTGTAAGAAGAAGGAGTATGACCAGAGGCAGGGGCTCCATATGTTAGCTTCTCTTCTTCTCGCTCTTTATGTAATATTCCCACTAATACATTTTTTTCCTTCTAATAAAAAAAGGCTTACGTTCACTATAAAAAAACAGAAAATACAGATAACCAAAAGAAGAAAATGTCTTAGTACATATAAGTTTCTTCAATGGATATATACAGTTTCTTCAATGGATACATACACACTTTTATTTAGAAGAATGGGATCATGTATAAACTTTCTCTCTGAACGCAGAGATGTCCTTCCATGTATTATATGTCTATAACATTGTTTTACTGGCTGGGCACAGTGGCTCAGGCCTGTGATCCCAGCATTTTGGGAAGCCAAGGCAGGCGGACACTTGAGGTCAGGAGTTTAAGGCTAGCCTGGCCAACATGGTGAAACCCCATCTCTACTAAAATATAAAAATTAGCCAGGCATGGTGGTGCATATCTGTAATCCTCGTTACTTAGGAGGCTTAGGCAGGAGAATTGCTTGACCCTTGGAGGCAGGGGTTGCAGTGAGCTGAGATTGGGCCACTGCACTCCAGCCTGGGCAACACAGCAAGACTACGTCTCAAACAAACAAACAATAACAACAAAAAGCCCACACTGTTTTAAATGGCTGTATGGTATTCCAGTACAAGACTATTCCATATCTGATTTAATCAATCCCCTATTATAAAACAATAGATTGTTTTAAATATTTTAATAACATAATATTTCTGATTATTTCCTTTGGATAAATTCATATGAGATAAAATTTACATTAAAAAGTATAAGCATTTTAAGCATTTAAAAAATATTACTAAGTTGCTTTGCAGAAAGATTTTACTAATTTTTATTTTCACTAGCAAAGTATGCTGTACGAGAGTAGCCGTTGTGCCTTTCTTTAACCAAAACAGGGTATTTTTTTTCCTTCTTTTCCAGAATGTGTCAATCTGGAAAATAGAAAATGGAATCACACTGCTGTTTAAATTTGCATTTTTTGATAACTAGTAAGGGTGAAATTTAAACAAAATATATTTAGCAGTCCGTTGTGCTGCTTCTTTATGAATCCTCTATTAACGTCCTTTGCCCATCTTTCTCTTTATCTTAGGGTATCTATCTTTTGCTTACTAACCTTCAAAACTGCTAATGCTTCTGCAGGCAGAACTGGCAAGCATTTCAAACAAATTATTTATCGTAACTATTAAAAAGCCAAACTATAGTTTGCTTTCTCTTCCTTATTAGTTTTTTAGTATTTGTAACCAGTAATGCTGATGGTTTCTCACATACCATTTGGTTTGAATTTCATTACCTTCAACAGGCACAGTACCTGATTCAATTATTTGCTGAACCAATGAATAAATTTCACTAACTTCCATGCACACAAACATACAGTCCTTAAGGGTAAGTCCAAAACCAGACTCCATCTCCCACATAGCAGTGGTTCTTCTATATCTGACCTAATATACAATATAGTTAAGTGAGTCTTTTTTTTTCTACAATATTAACCATTAATACTGAAGTTAAGTGAGTCTTCTGAGCCTACTCACCTTACCTAAAAAAACTTCTAAAATTACCTTCAAAGGTAATTTATCCAAATATAAATTAAGATTTCAAGGAGAAACGAGAAGGGCCTCTAAGCAGCTAAAATCTATGTCTAAAACTCATATATTTAATTTACAGTAGAGTCTTCAGGTTCGCATCTGGAGTCTATTTACTCTCAGTTTATATACAATTTGGATTAAGATTGGCATTAGTCAGTCTTCCTATTTCCCAGAACGTTAAAAGCCAAGAAGGTACAAAAAGGCAGATATAGATAGGCAAACTAATTGAAAGCACTGCAAAACAATGTCTGATAGAGAAGCAGTATGGCACAGAGGTTAGAAAAACTGGATGTAAAATCTGGGATGATCAGAGTATCAGAATGAATAATGACAGTAATGGATCACAACCTATTAATCAGATATAATTATAACCCATTGAGTAAAATAAGATTCTCCATTGAAGTCCACATTGAAAATCAATTAAGTAAATGAGAGAGAAAGGAAAGTTCTGTTTTACTATAGAATGAAAACTAATAATTGTAGAAGCAATAATAAAATTAGAAAATCACACTTTTATGGCCTCATAATAATTATTAGGGATAATTAGAGTATCTAGCTCATCTGGTTGTGTTAATACACGTAAAGAGGCTTAGAACAGTGTATGACATATAACAACTGGTCAATGAATGTTAGTTATTATTACTATGTACCTGACCCTGTGGTTGGGATACAGGGAAGTCAGGAGCCATATGAACTCAGACATCTAAATTGGGAAGACAGCATGGCGTTTTATAACAAGCACAGAGAGACCTGTGTTCAAATCAAAGCTCTATCATTTACTGATTGTGTGTTCTTGAACCAGTTACTACACCTCTGAGCCTTCATTTTCTTACCAGAATAATGGAGATGACGATGGCTCCTGTGCAGGTTGTAAGCATGTAACCAACTCCATTGTGCCTGACACATTTAAAAAAAAAAAAAAAAGCTCCACAAATCTAAGCTCTCTACCTTCTGTTTGTATAATCTTAGCAGTAATCACATGAATCTGGGCTGTGGTGGGCATCAGATCTACACGTGACCACCCAGGACTCATGCTGATATAGTCCTGTGTCAAGAAGGCAGCTCTTCTATATTCTGCACAAGTCAATGTGTTTTGAAATCCAAGTGAGAAGGCTTTGTCGATCTAAACTCAAAGGGACGTAATTTGGTTAATCCTCAGCTGCTGTGTCCAATCACCATTCAATCACACCCCCTCCCATGGCAGGCTGTCCCTCCAGGCAGCTAATGTCACTAACTGTGCTACCTGGGCCTCTCCAGGTTCATGAGTATTGATTCCATCTGTCCAATTTGCAGGCTGTAGGACGTGTCCATGCAGCCACGTATGCTGCCCTTGGTCCTGGAGGGCAGACAGTGGTCTGGCAGGGTGGGGAGAAGAGAGTGAGTAGGATCGACCCTGGGGCTGCTAACCCAATCAAAGGGAATGGGCAATTCACTTCACAAACTTGGAGGCCAAAGAGGATAGGCATCCAACATAGTGACTCATCCTGAAAACTCAGAGAAGATGCCCTTCACTTTTAATAATACTCAAAAGGCAGCAGCACCACTGTGGGGTACAGACATAGCTAAAGAAACCATGGCGGCCGGGTGTGATAGTTCACGCCTGTAATCCCAGCACTTTGGGAGGCCAAGGTGGGTGGGTCACCTGAGGTCAGGAGTTTGAGACCAGCCTGGCCAACATGATGAAACCCTGTCGCTACTAAAAATATAAAAATTAGCTGGGCATGGTGTTGGGCACCTGTAATCCCAGCTACTCAGGAGGCTGAAGCAGGAGAATTACTTGAACCCGGGAGCGGGAGGTTGCAGTGAGTCACAATCATGCCACTGCACTCCAGCCTGGATGACAAGAGAGAAACTCTGCCTCAAAAAGGAAAAAAAAAGAAATCATGGCTGCTCCGTAGCCAACAGTGGCATCAAACACCTTGCCATATGGCCAGTAGGTTTTTTGTTCAACGACCTTCATGTACTTAGAAAGCATCTAACCAAGAGCTCCAAAGGGGTCAGGCTATTCTTCGAGAACCCAGCCCAGACTGGGCGAGAGGGATACAAGAATATGATTTACCACTAGCTTGGATTGCCAAAAGAACCTCACTGAAACTACAGCATACAGCATACAGCAGGGCAGAAACAGGGTAGGAGGCTAGGCAGGTTAGAGAAATCTAAGGCAAGGATGGTGAAAACAGGCTTAGCATTAGGCCAACACCAGGGAGTGCCAAGAAGTTCACAATCAAAATAGAAACAAGAGCCACACACCAGGCAGCAAAGGTATATATGAGATTAGAGGTCAAGAACTAGAGGGTGAGGTAGAACAGCAGATTATAAACCAAGTAAGTAGCCAGAAACCAAGGAATACACTGGTACCAGAATTCAAGGCAAGGCAAAAGCAGCAGCACCCAGGAGCAGCAGTAAGGAGACATTGGAAATGGAATGATTTCTGCCCCTTTTGTTTTCTGCTGAAGTGGACAGAAATCCCCAAGACGAAACAGTATTTGGGAGAAGGTGACTTACATGGGGAGATGATGGTGAGTCAGCCCACCTGGCTAATATACAGAATACAGAGTGAGCAATAAGAACCGAATCTGATGGCACAGAGGAAGACAGGCACTGGCTACTGGAGCTGATCCACCAAAGGACAATAGGACAATAGCAACCTCTCCTTTGTTCTGGTGCTGGCATACTGGCTGCCATATTGTAGGTTTGGGTTACACTATTACTGTCTTAAATTTGAGTAGTTGGCACCAAATGGGCTGTGGTAGAAAACTAGGCTTTCATGGTCATAACAGTTGGATTAAAGGAGGCAGACTATACCAGCCCATTCAATTATGTTTTTCTATATCAGTAAACATCACTCAAAGAGTTACTCCACAGGAACTCACTGGGCAAAGGCTTAAAAATATCTGCAATTCGCCGGGCGCGGTGGCTCACGCCTGTAATCCCAGCACTTTGGGAGGCC